>NC_086244.1:23592367-23892367 GCF_036321145.2 Pelmatolapia mariae
CAAGAGGCACTGATTTATGTTGGTACCACTCCATCCACATTAATTATCCCCATGCAGGTGCAGGCCCAAATTCTTCATCCCCCCAGCTGTACCCGTATGCTGGGATGCACTGAAATACACATACACACACACACACATATGAAGACTCAAATAAATAAATAAGGCAAGCGCATGCAGCCTGCCCTCATTGTGGTGCCAGGCTGTACTTATGGTGTCTGGGTGGCACAGAGAACACTGGCCGTCACAGCCGTGAAGGATTGCGCACCCAGATTTAGCACAAACGCAAATAACAAACCAACTGCAAACACGAATAGACGCACACAGAGTTTGTCCTGAAACGTGGTTTTCCTGACTCCACTTCTTCTCTGAGAAGCTTACCATGCTCCAAGAAGGCTCCACTGCAAGCTTTAAAGCACTAAAACTGACCTTTAGCAAGTCCAATTTCCAAAGCAACAAAGTTTGTTTGAATTTATCAGTTGTGTAACTATAATCTATTGTATGGTCATGATTCTAATAGTGTGCATGGTCCAAATGGTGCTCTATAATACTACTCAGTTATTACAGTACTCAAATTATGGAAATAATAGTGCAGCTTCAGAAACATACTAGTCACCTCTGCCACCTATTTCAGCATTATCCACTACAGCGTATCTGTGATCCTCCACTCCTTTATTTCTTTCCCTTTTATTGGTTTTGTCTTGAAGTTATTGTCCCAGGTGTCACCAGGCTCGCAGTTACACCTGCGTTTGTGTCTGCATGTGTGTCTGTGTGGTACAAGCAGCTCTACCACTGTGATTCCCACCACTGTGTTAACAGAGCTAGTGGTGTGTGATGTGTCACTGAGAGCTCAACTCATTATGGCCTACATTAGCACCCTACCTCGCCCTGATTACTCCCCTGCTGAGCTGAAATCCACAGTACAAATGTGTTTGCGTGTGTGTGAAATCAAGACGAGGCAGAGGAAGTGAAAACGGAACACAGGGAGAAAGAGAGAGAGACCTTTTTTCACTTTAGGATGAACACTGTCTCTTCATCCCTGTGACAGCTTCCTCATTTTTCTAATACAAATGGCTGCCAGTGCTGGTCGGCATGCATCAGAGGCTTGGGAGTGGGCCCCATCACTGCTGCTCTGTCGCTCTCATTTATTACCCAGTTTGTTTGCACTCTTATCCGCGGCCTTGCCCTGCCGGCCCATCCATCAACACGCAGACACACTCTGGCACACATGTATACATGTCTACCCACCGACTGTCAGCACATAGTATTCCTGGGTAAGAAAAACACAGACGTATATATGTACGTAATGCTTTCACATTTACATAAGCTTTTATATACTTATCTCCACACCAATGTGATTGTAAGGGAATATTACACCACACACTTACATGGCTAGATCAAATGGCGAATTCTCCCACATTTCTTTTTCCAGTCATACCACTTCATCACTGCCATCTGTTCTTTAGCTCGTTTTCTTTCCCCACTCTCATTTTCAATACGTAAAGACTGTCTCCCAATCACAAATTCCCAAGAGAATAAGTTATGTGAAAGAGCATGGCGCTGGTCAAATCCTCTTTTATCAATATCAGTCAATACGCATAATCTTACAGATTCATCAATCAATAGCTTCAAGAAAGCCCGGGCACAGATCATGCTATCCCTCAGGGGATCTTTGAACATGCTTGCACAGAGGACAAGTGTGTAAATCCAACCGATCACAACAGCAACACCTTTATAATGACTGGGAGAGTGGAGGGGGCTATCTTTGTGGAAACAGAGATTTGAAGGTGGAAACCCTCGTGCAAAGAAAGTGACAAGTGCGATTTAAGCATCTTTTTTTTTTCAAATATGTAAAATTTACAGCTTTAAAATTTACAGCTTTAAAATACTAAATAATTTTTAATCAAGCATATTTAAGGACCTTTTAAGTTTCTTCTGTCATACAATTAATCAGAAAAACATTGTCTGTGAAATTGGGAACATTTTATAAAATATTATCTTAATCTGTATATTTTTGCATGAACTCAGTTATTTGTGAAAATAAGATGCACTAAAAAACCTCTGAGCAAATAAGAAACATAGTGAAGGCTTCTAAAAGTTTTATCCATTCTGAATCCATTATTTAAATCAGAAATTTAGTGTGATCCCTCCTAACCTTCTTATTTAATCTAATTTGTTGACTTTTAAAAGTTTCCAGAGTAAATTTTAAAATGCTAACAACCAGACAATCCAGCTAAAATTTGTAGGCTGTAAGGAGATTAAGTCCACTTCACATTTCTAGCTATAACCTCAAAGTTGAACAACTTCACATACAGCGTCAAAGAAATCTGTTTGCAAAGGTGCTCAATATATTGCATAGTGTAAATACAGACAACGTATAATGTTCCACACTTTAATTTCCAGTATACTGAAAATACCTAAAGTCATGATCGATCACATGACCTTTGGTCAAAAATCCTCACATTGATTATAAAGCTGAGAGATGTTTATTTGGGGTGCAAACAGTACGCCCATACTTTATGTTAAAAAAATATAAATTATTTTAAATATTAAAATATGCTTAATTTTGGCCTGTCATGAAGTTAAATTATTAAATGATTACTACTAAGATAAAACCTGTTGTTAGTCATTTTAACCATCAACCCAATGAATGAAGTTCCTCCCGCCTTTCACATTTGGACACTATAAGTTGCTTGCAATGTTTGCGCTGTAGAGCCCCAGTGTATTTCACAGACTGTAGATAGAATAGTAAGCAGATTATTGGGTCATTTAAACGCTTTGTATGAGCTATAGCTCAAATAGAAAACCCCTAAAAGAGGGAGGACTAGATCATCTGATCTGTTATTAAACAAGTATTACAAATTAAATTTTACCGAAAACCTTAAATGCACCTCCTGTTCAGTGCACTAGACAGCACTGAGACCAAAGCATAGATTTCTCATACTGTCTCAAGGTCACACCACTGAACAAAAACCCATCACCTTCCTGTTAAGTGCTACTTCACTAAAGCCATATTTTTCTTTTCCAGGGACGGATTAGCCAGAGACAATCAATAACATTAATTATGTCTAGTGGAGGTCTTACCTAAATAGACAGTTCAAGTGGGAAATGTTAAAAAAAAAATAAAGGTTGATTCTTTACACTGAGTATAAAAAATTCACAGTGCAAATCCTTATAAAACTTTGTGGTTTACATAACCCATTTATAACAGTGAAGTATTCGTCTTTCATATGCAAATTAAGAACAAGGGGGACTTGATGAAAAATACTGATATGCTTCATCATTAAGATATTCTCACATTCAAACCAATCACTGTGTGACCACACATACACAGTCCCCCTATTACAGACACACACATACAGACTCACACAGAGCATGTTTTGGGGGCCAACTGCCAGCAAATGAAGGATCTCCTTCCCAATTCACTTGTTATTGTGCTGTCTGGGTGACAAGTATACCTATAGAGTGAGTATTTATTTCCGGAATGTTTTGTTCCGTTTTCCTGCAATGATGAATGTTTCTTTTATAAATCCATCGCCAGGCCTTTTAAACCATAAACAATATTTCTCGAGCCCAGATTCCTTGTGCAGCAGTCTTGGGGAACCTTGAGATTTCCAGGCTCTGATTTAATGGCTCGTAATTCTTGAAAGGCAATCCTTCTTCACCCTCTGACGCGCAGATGCACCATCATTCGGGCAGCCCACCATGCTTGCCCTGTGCTCCTCTCCAGATCCCCAGACCAGGCCAACGCCAGATAAAACTATTCAGCTGGAAACAGCACCAGGTCCCTTCCATCAGTGGCACTGGATGATCTGCTGGGGGCTGACAGGGCAGAGCTTCCCGGTACAGTTTTTTTGCAGACTGTGTGAGGAATGCTGCTTGTGAATCTGAGACGTCTACTGTGTGCTAACGGATCGGTGAGAACAGGAAGATGATTAGTACAGCACATGGCTAATTAAACAATATTATAAAAGGTGTCTTTTAACCCCTTGAAATCCTACTAGTGGTAACCCTTGAAGCCCTTCTCTCAAATGTAGGATTTCTATCATATTCCAGGCCCGATTATAGGATAAATAGTCAGCTGTCGGAAGTCAATGAGGGTGCCTGTCGATGCAGCTAGCCTCGGAAAAATCTGGAAACTATTCTAATGGTCGTTAAATCACGTCTTTATTAATATACCCTGAGGTGTCAAAACCTATCATTAAAGGTACAGAGGAGGTCGTGAAACATTGTCTTTAAGGCAGGACAGAGTTCAGACTAATAGGCTTTGCTAACCGTGTGTTTATGATGACTGAAAAAACCTCTAAATTAGAATCCAAGCTCAGACGCGCTCTAAATAATGGACTCCTGTTTACACTAGGACACAGTGGTTGCCTATATTTAGCCAATAAACGCTGAAATACTTTGTGCACCAAACAGATAATGTTGAAAATGGGCAGACGACACATGACTGAGGAAACAAAAACGTGTATTTGATTAATTCAAAAGCAATGTTGAAATTAAGTTTTAAGAGTTGATTCAGAGCAAGTACTGCACAATAAAAGGACACCAGTGGATCAAAGGGGACCAGCGCATATGCTGCAGGCCCGGATGTGCTGTCTACACTGGCTGTCTCTCACCTTTTACCCATCCCTGTTGCTTGTCATGTGTTTCTATGGTGGATTAAGAGTTTCATGTGCTATGCGCTGAGGTGTTTTTTTTCTGTTCTCAAACTGATCTCCCTGTTGGAGCTCAGTCTGGGGGGAGTTCTTTTTTCTCCTTGTCCTCCCTGATGTTGTGCATTTTTCCATTGTTCGGTTCCGGGTCGCTGCTCGTGCAGCTCACCAGCCAGCTACCTAGCCTGACCTGTCTCCCCAATGTGATGTTTGTGTATTGTATGTACGGTTGGCAAGGTCAGTCTCTTAATTGCCCCTTGGGGATAAATAAAGTCTTCTGAATCTGAAACCAGGGTGGATTAAATATTACACTGTTCGGAAGGGAAGTTGGGCAATCAGAGGGCACAAAACGGAAAAAAATCATTAAAGCTTTCTTTCCCATCTGGATATAACATGAGACAATTAAGCACCAACATACAAAGAGAATATAATTTGGTGCTTCATGCTGTTTAACAAGCTTATAGCAATAATAACTAAACAAGGATCCTTGATAATGCCTGCAGACATGCAGCTCAGCTCGTCTCCACAAGTCTGTGCAGTATTTAAAAACAATAATCAATTGGTGGTTTTTAATGGCATAGGCTGTTAAAACATTAGTGAATTTCACATCACACTGAACTTTACCTTACCACTTCTCTAGACGCCTTTCATCGTGGTGGCACGTGGCAGAGGTTACGCTGATTTTAAAATATGCAATAAAAGCACCCCAGCAAGTCAACTAAGTACAAGAGGAAAAACAACAGCAAGTTAAAAAAGCAATCATTAAGCTGGTATCACTAATTGTGTTCCTTCCTCTCCTCGTGTATAATCTCTGGTTCCTTGCTTTGCCTTCATTAACAATGGATGAATTAATTAGAAACCTTCACAGGATTTCTGCACAGTGAACCCAGGAGATAAAAAACATCCTATTCCTCAGACCTGCTCCTTTCCTTCTTTCTTCTTTTCCGCACTCTCTCCTCCCTCTGCTCTTAATTGTATTGTTTGCTTGTTGTGTCGATAGCAGGATTAATTTCACTATAGATCAGGATTATTGACCTTCTCGTCAATGTTATTTCATTTCTGTAAGGTGCTAATTATAGGGAACAGGGGGAAGCAAATTGCACTGTAACTTGCCTCACTTGCTTTCCAATAAAACAGAAAGAAAACAACATTAATTTCCTCTTAGCTGCTTTCCTTGGCGAGGTAAATTCAAACATTATCGCCCTATCTATGACAAATAGAGGGGACGCTGTTAGCGACTGCTTTACTTGATTGGTCAACTTTATATTCACAGCACTGTTGATTACTCTGACCTATTCCTCTCAGACAAATGCCATTCTTGTCACACTGCTCCCTTCTTGGTTCCCTCACTTCATTTCAGAGAAGGGGAGGGCACAGTTCATAAACAATTAACCGGCTGGATAAGTGATACACTCAAGCGCTAACAGACCTGAAAAACATTGTGTTAAATTCTGGTAATTGACTGGAGGGAGGTGAGCACCAGGCCACTGAGACTGAGCAGGCAGTATCTTAGAGCTGGTGCTAAGGGGGGGAAAAAAGGGTGGGTGACACTTTTGAACCATCATAATCTCATGAAAGGTGACAAAGGGCCACACTTTTTTCAAGGGGAACGTGAAAGGCAACTGTATAAATGTCTTTAAATAGGCAATTACAGCCAACAAATCAAAAAAAGGTCTCCAAGTCCAGTAATTTGCCACCATTATGGTCGTTTTGTGATTGAATCTACTTCCAAAGGTCTACCCAAGTACAATGAGCCCTAAGACCCTCTTATCCACCCTTTTCTTCCCCTCTCCACCCCTCCCTTCTCCAGCAGTCCTCTAATGAACTGAAAGGTCAGAGCACTAATAAAACTATTAGCAGAAATGAATCTCTCAGATGTGTTAATGCACTTTTAATTCCTGTTAGCAAATTTCATCCCCCAGCAGTTTGCTGCCCGCTAATGAGAAATAAAACGCCCCGCTCTAGGGAAGGGGGATGGGGGAATGGGTCGATGCTCCGGCTACTCCATAGCAGACTTCATACGCGCACACACAAGTCATATACACTAACACTGCACCTTACACCACCCTGGATGTGCTGGATGTTATTCACGGACCGAGGCCTGTTTTCAGCCCTGTGATTCCGCAGGGTTAATTAAAGAGCACATCTCCATCTGTTCTCATTCAGCCTCAGCTCAGTCTCTTCCCATCAAGCACACAAGACAGTCTCACACACACACCCAAACACGCACAACTGAACCGTGTTTTGACTCTGCTGGCGCTCTTCGGCACAAAGACAAGAAACTTGACAGTACGGTGTTCACAGGGACACAGGTAAACATGCTGGGTCTTAAAGACATGATCTGAGCTCTCACCCTTTCCTGACCTGACTAATGAGGTACAGACAGATGATGTGACCCTGATGTCAACCGCTAACAGAGCTGGAGAATATACAGCCATTGTAGACAAGATGTTCCCTGTGTTTGTGTCAATGTGTCTGTCAGCTCAGCTGCCACGTATGGCCTTTCCAAGGAAATCAAGTGGGCTTTTTTTAACAACTTTTTTCCACTTACAAGGTGCATATGCTAGTGGAAAAAATCAATTTGAGCAACTAAGTCCATTAGTAAATAATTAATGTATCACTGCTCTTACAACTGGAAGCAGGCAAACTGTGTTAGGAAGTTGGATTTACTGAGTCAGAATGTATGAAATATATATCTGAAATATGACTACAGCACTGTACAACAGTCTTGAACCACACTCTGATGAGCTTGAAAGTCAATATTTGGTGTGACCACCTTTATTCTTCAGCACAGCCTGAACTATAGTAGCAAAACTTCGTTGCACTTTCTTGTTTCTCTTGTAATAGTTTTCAGGAATAGTTCTCCAGGCTTCACAAGAGTCACAAGACAAAACCTGAACTTTTTATAAGTCCCATTACACGTGGCATAAAACCATGAAAACATTTCATAAAAAGAACATCATACCAGTAGAACTAATTGAACCATGAATTCTGCTCTCTACCAAAAAATCCTGAAGGAGAATGTCGGGCCATCAGTTCATGCCCTGAAACTTGAGCACACCTAGATTATGCAGCAGGACAATGAAAGACACATATGAATCTACACATATGAAAGGCACAAAAAAGAAGAAGAATTTGGAGTTGCTTTCTTATAGTCTGGTATTAAATATGAATGAGATACTTTGGTACGACCCTAAACAGGCTGCTTGACACCCCTTCACACCAATATGAAAAACTCAGTGCAAGTTATCACAAACGCTTGATTGCAGTTCTTGCAGCCCAAGTTAGCACAATCATTATTAATTATCAGGTTTTTAGGCATTAACCTTTTCACATAGGTAGGTTCGAATAACTTTTTTCTTTTCAGAATGAAATCAGCATTTAAAAACTGCATTTTATATCAACTTGATTGATCTTTGTCTAATATTAAAATATGACTGATGATCTAAAACATGTAAGTGTAACGAATATGCAAAAACTAAGAAATCAGGAAGGGGGCAAATACTTTTTCACCACATTTGACAACAAGTAAAGTGCTTTTGGTCCCATCCCTGGCTCCTGGGGTGGCACAGTTTTTTTTTTTTAATTGCATAGATAAAATAAAACACATAAATTTGCAAAACAGACAATTAATTCACAAAGTGATAATTATCCTGTAACAGAGGTCAAAAACTGACCTTTCAATTTGACTGGCTGACAACTTGATTTGGTTTGTTGAAAAACTTAAAATTAAATATATCTTTTTTTTTCACAACCACAGAGGGGGTACTGATAAAACTGAGAGCACAAAAATGAAACGAAGAGCCCAAGGGTGAGGGGCAGAGAATTCTATTATCAAACTAAGCCTTTTAATCAATAAAGAGATAAAAGATATTTTAATCAAAGACATATTTCCTTGTTTGTATAATGCTTCTGCCGCCAACGTGCACATAATCTTTAAATGCTGAAAAGGATGCATAATGCTCTCCCAGAGAGCCACTCATCCATATAAACACAAAATAGGAGCAGTCAGCAGAAATACACACCAGCCCGGCCCGGCTCACAGACACTCCATAGACGCCAAATTACATTAGGATGGGCATATTAAGGGGAATTGCATCCTGTAAACTAGAATATTATTTCTACACACAAACATGCTGTGTATCCATACACACACACACACAAATAATTTTTCAACATCATACTCTCCCGTCCTGTGCTCACTATTAAGTAACAGATCCATATTGTTATATGTGTGTGCCTGAACATACACACGTAAACCATAAACACAAAGCATGGTGCTATTAGTGTGAGGGCTGTTTGTCGGACATGCAGGCATCCGCTGGCCGTGGCTAAAGCGTTTCAATGAGATTAGAGGGGTAACCGGAACCCTTCCAGGCCCACTGAACTGAGCTCACACCAGGATAACAAGTCCAGAGGTGGTGAGCAGGCTGGATCAGGTTCCAGGAGCTAATGGGTCAAATACCAACTGCCACTTAATTGCGTGATAAAGTGTGCACATTTAGTTTTGTGTGTGTGTGTGTGTGTGTGTGTGTGTGTGTGCGCGTGTGTGTGTGTGTGTGTGTGGGGGGGGGGGGGGGGGGGGGGATGTTTTCCTGTTTAATTCTCCTTTAGATTCCTGTATATGAATACTATTCTTGGTACAAACAATCTGTCTGTGTGTGAGTGTGTGTGGTCAAGAACAGTACACTCCTTGCAGTGCATCAGAGTTTGCACGTCTCCACCGGGGGAGCAAACAGCAGCTCCAGTAATAGTGATTCATGCTTTCCGTCAGGCCCCCTGACAGGCTGGGTTCGATCCCCTGCTCAGCGCGCTGTAGCGGCAGTAACAGCAGCCGAGCCAAGCGCAGGACCACGGACATCATCATAACTGCTGAGGGTGTGCTGGGCTGCTGACATATTGATCGACCCTCAGTTAGAAGATTTGATAGATTGACCCGAGACTCTTGACTTTAAACAGTAAATCGAGGAGGACAAATCAGAAAGTCTGAGAAAACAACTGAGGGAAAAGGTTAAAAGTAACAGATATAATTCAATTCATGCGTTTAAGAATGCAACTGCATTTTTTTTATTATAATTAACCTTCCAATAATATATTACCAATTAACAAATTAACCTTTAGTCTGTTAAAAAAAGAAGAAGAAAGAAACTATATTGGTTTCTATGAGCCCAAAGTCACCTTGACACAATTTTTAACTGCTTACTGATGACCAGTCAAAAAGTTTTCAAAAAGTATTTATACAAGCAGATAAATAAAACACTCTAAATCAGACTTCATGACTACACTACAATAATCTGCATACAGAACCACACCAGCAGTCTGCAGGCCCAATAACATATCAGACAGCCAGGCAAAGCTTAAGCCCTTGCCTCCTGTGGGTCCTGTGGGGCTCAGGGGCCAGGAAGGACCAGAGAGGCTACGAACTCACACTAACGATGGAGGAAACCGTGTCCAGTCGGCTGGAGCCTGAGATGGAACAGAAGACCCTGCACCATTGTTCTGCCAACACACTGACAGTCGGTGATTTAGGACCAGGGCTGCCCAGGAGCGTTAGGGGAGGGACAGGAGCAAGGGAGGTCAGAGAGAGGCTCCACAGGCACCCTTCAACAATCTTACCCGAATGCCTCCATCCATGAGATGGCAGAATTAATCATGGCTGACCTAGTGCGAGGCTTGGACCTGGCCCCTCTCCACCACCCCTATCCCCTCCATCGACCCCCTCTTCTCCCTGGACAAACATGACAAATCTTGTGTTTATTTACTTAAAAAGACCAGGAGAAAAAGCAAAAGGGGGGCAGATAAAAAACTGTATAAAATCAATACAGAGTTAGTAGTTCCTGCCCTGCTGCTGCTCTTTCTTGTCTGAGCAGCAGAAGAAACCTAAGCTCGGGATAATAAGGACTCCAGGAGGAAAAGGGACGCAGGTGCCTTCAGCTACCTCCACATAACTGGAGGGAAATGTGGTAAAAAAAAAAAAAAAAGCCAGCAGAGAATGAGAGCCTGGTACAAAATCCACCTAAAAAGTACTTTACTACAAACATACCTAATTACCACCAAACAGGAATTTTTAAAAGCACTATTTAATTTCTCTGGATCATCTCAGGATCACCTTAAAAAATATGTAAGACAAGGCCTAAGGTGTGCGCAATGTGTGTGCATAGTCAGGCATGTTGTGGTACAGCTAGTTTCTAAGTTTGAGTGCAGGCAGCAGAGGATTGAATCCACAGAGCCTCTGCTCTCGCCACATGACAGGGAGAAAACAGATAAGGCTTGCTCTCAGGGGAGAGGGAGGGTGGCCATCAAGTTAAACCCCTAAAAAGAAATAGCAGCAGTGAGTTGTCAAGGTTTCTGTCATATCCTACATCAAGTCAGCCGCCCATTCCATCCCATCTCCTGGCAAACCATGCAGACTGCTACGGCCAAGGATGAAAGTGCTTGAAAATGGGAGTCATTGTAAACCATTTTCTGCCCTGGAGCCCCACCACCAACACCGCCCCCTCACCCTCACCATCCCCTCCATCTCCACCCCTCTTCTTCCCGACTGCTCTTGAAGACAAATGGGTCCAGGGCAATGACAGAGTGCCTGATCCACAAATCACCAGCGGCCGGTCTCCTCGTCCACTGCTTCCTCTTCCCCCACTGCCTCCTCCCTGCACCCAGCCTCACCCCCTCCCCGTTCCCAGCCCCTCCATTAGTCATGTGCACGCGGGCAGCAGCCAGCAGCCATAATTAGACAAGGACAAATAGCCAGCCGCGGACACGGACGAGTCCGGCCGCTAAATAAGGGCCTGTTTCCATACTGAAAGGTGGGCGGCAAGTAGGGCCAAGGAGAGGACTGGGGTGTCAGAGAGGGAAGCAGAAAGGAGCTGGTACTGTCCAATACACCCTGTGACCATCTTGCCCTGGCCTGGCTTGGCCTGGCAACTCATTTATTTTCCTACAGGCCTATGAGTTGAACCTACACGGCTAACCACATACCCCAAAACTAAATCCCCGCTCCAACACCACTGCACACCTCAACTCCATTCACAATTAAAACTGAGTTGTATTCATGGTCTTGGTTACTCTTCTCAAATGATGGTTAGTTTGGAAGGCTATCCTATAAACAGATTCATTTCATGACCGTTAAACTTTTTTCAAAGTGTTGAAAGTGTAAAATTCAAGATCAAATTGTTTTCTATACAAAACCCGAACACAACGACTCATCTGTCAAGGCAAGGGCGAGACGGAAACCTCATACAACTCTCCATCACATTCCTGTCAATGCACCACCACTACGTCACTTGTTTTTGTGGGTGGTCAAACCAACTCTAAATAAATAAATTAAGTAAGTAAAGCAATGCTGGAGCAATAAAGCGCAATAAAGAGGTTTCAGGGTACATTAGTTGTAACATTAGAAGGGTGGAATTAGCAAAAATGAGAACTCACAGAATCAGATTACACACGGCCGAAGAAACCGGCAGTCAACAAAATATAAATTACAGCCATATGAGCGTAGGGCAGACTGAATCCACAGAGGAGTATCAGTAACAATTGCTTTGGCCAGGTCAGAGCTGCAACACACTTACTGGGCAGAAGGGGGTCGACAAAAAATGACCGCCACGCATACACACACTCAAGCGCACACGTACACACGCACACAGCATGCTCCACCAGAGCAAACCTTATTGATCTGCCTCCTAATTTCCTAATTAGTTTTTATTGGATTTCATAATCGTCATCAGGACACATCAAAAGAAACTCAAAACCCCAGCAAGATTTTCTGCCCTCCTCAACATAATTTTTTTAAGCTGTGAAAATGAAGCCATGTATTCAATTCCAAGTCCCCAGCTGTGAGAGCGATCCTGTTTTTTTTTTTCCACTTTGCTACCAGAACTCCTTGGACAGCAAACACTGCACAAACACACAATTTCTCCCATGTGTAGTAACCGATGTTTAGCATTGCACATTTTCTGCATGATCTGCTGCTATTTGTCACACTGCGCTCCTCTGGTTGCCTCTCACTTGTAGGATTTGTTAAACATAGAGCTGAAAGAGGAGAAGAAAAATGTGGCGATAGAAGGAAAACACTGTTCCTCACTAATACTTATAGTGGTCACTGTTTATTCAGCAGCTTGGCTTTCTTAAGTCTTTTACAGCCCATGTAACCTCACAAAACTTTTGCCATGCCTCCTGGTGACTCTAAATTATTATTGGAATTTATCCCCATGACAGGAAATTTCTTTCTACATTATAAATAATGTGAATACCACAGCTGCATGTACAAGAAAATACTAAAAGACTTCATTTTGAGCAGTGAACAGAGCAGCTGGCCAATAGTTTCTACACATTTGAATGTGCCAGACGAGTAGAGAAAGCAAACGGGGTTCAGAACATAAAAACATGTGGTCCTCATTCACATTTGGAACACTTGGATTCACTAGTGTCTGCTTATGAAGAACAAAACAGACACAAAGGCTTCCACGGGCTTCAACTTAACTGCATCTTTGCTACCCTATCCTCTCCAGATGATCCTTGGTCTGCAAAAATTGAAGAACAAGAGCATGAAAAAGAGGGAGTAAGAAACTATGTTCCATATAGTGCTATTCTGTCTATTTGCAACACTCCTCTAATGCCAAAGTGTGCCAAAGTAAGAAACTGTAATAATACTAAAAACCCTCCTTTTCCAGGCTTTGCTGCACTTGCTAAATGTTCACACCCAGATGTTAAACAGCCACAACAACTGATTTTTTCTTTTTTTTTTCTCTTTGTTATGGCCCCATTTTGAGACAAAACCTCTGGCATGATGACACCAACACAGCTGCTTTGAAATGAGGGTGATGAAGATAAAGACAAGAAGAGAATGAAAGATGTTTCAGGATTGTCATTGTTATTGACAGCAGAGCACCAATAAGAGCTGATGAGGCAAACCTAAAAAGTAATCTTTGTGAAGTATATAAAGCTTTGTGTGTTGGCTCTTTTTGTATTTGATTCAAAACAAGTCTGCTATTACTCAATAATCCCAGAATGACAAATTATTTTTTAATATTCAGGATACTTTCAGGGTTAGCTTCTTTTTAAATCTGTGTAAATTAAACAGTTTAAACAGGGATAAATGATTTACAGTCCATAAAAAGGGCTAAGTTGAATAGTCCAGGTTGTGTTGAAATGTATCCTGTCTGATCATTCTTAAGATCTTGATGTACACTTGTAGATAATTAAAATTAATCATTAAAAATAAAGACGTGTGTCTCATCAGATAGAGTTAAACCAGGTATCAAAGCCAGCGACATCCTGCTGGCTACATCTACCTTCTACATAGCGTATGGTGAGGTCAAGAGAGACGTTCTCTCCCTTCTTCTACCTAGTCGTCTCAAATAATCGACACCTTCACTCCACTCTGTGCTACAATTTCTTACTGAACAGGTGAGCCCCGTCTGAAGTGCCTCTTAGTGACCCCACCACTTCTATCACATCATCCTTTGCTCACACTGAGGTGTATAACGGGGGCACAAGAGAGCAGAACGAGCTTAAATCCCAGTGAAGATGTTTTTGGCCTTGATCACCAAGCCCATCGATCCCTGGCTGATTCCCACTCAGATACGTCTTATTTTATTAGTGGCTTCGGCCTTCTGCCGCCCCATTCCGCTGTGATCAATACCAGCATGGGGATGGCCCTTATTTTTCACTTTTAGTGCCTTAACGCTGTTTAACCGTGTCACCTGATAAACGACAGGCCTTCCCCAAACACTGATTTCCTATTGATTTCTCCCTCATTCAGCCATCCCTTCCTTCGTCACTCTCCTATTGTTTTTATCTTCAGTTATCTTCTCCCTCCAACCTCCGTACCTTTAGCTGAAACTGGTCAGCTAACCACCTTTAGACTATTTCAACCACAGAAACCCATTTTGTTAAGAGTTAGCTGAGGTTCAAGAGGGTGGATCATCTCCTTTAGAGAGTTTGTAAAAGCGTACATCATTACATCATTATGTAAGATCACAGTAATTTCAAACCATTTGTATGTGGTGCTGAAAGGTAGGTTTGTGCTTCTCATTTTACATCATTACCCACCAAACGGCCCACACACAAACAGTGGTAGAGGTCTATCTGTGTGCATGCAAGCATTAACCATGCAGGATACAGTGAGCACCATGCAACAGATGCTAAGACAACCTGGAGGGAGACAGCTCCATCCATCATCCACTGAAGTCCTGATGATCGAAGCAGGGCTTGGACGATGGAGGAGAAATCTCTGGGAGTTCCAGCAGGGCAACATAAAATCCACTTACTGGGTTTCTATTGGCTATAACTCTATAAACAGATTACATGTGTGTACAGCAGAAGGTGAAATTAATTCAGAAACAGATGAACAGCACTGATGAACAAACAAGATAAAATGAAATAAACTGCACCTGAATACTGGAGGAGACATATTATAAAAATGGAGGACTGACCCACAATCTGGCTGTCCGACCTCTATCGCCCTCTCTCTTCTCGCACTGTACATTATTTATGCAAAATTAAACCTGCTCCTATTCCTGCTTAGTCTGGCTTATCCACTCAGTTACCTCTTTATTGATCTCTCATCTAAGGCACTTCTGTAAATCCAGTCCATTCCTTCCAGCCTTGCTGCCATTAATGCCATTAAATATGGGTCTCTTATCACCAGATACTTTGAAGATGTCCAGCTTGCTGTCCCCAGATTATAATTCTGGGTTCATTTTCTAATTCAAAGGATAATAAAATAATCTTATCTTAGTAAAACTATGATTATTTATAGTTTGTGTCCTGTAAAAACACATTCTTGTGATTACCTGAGTTGTTTACTACTTTACACATTTACAAACAGAAATGAGCAGATGTTGATTGGACTTACAAACATAATGTCTTTTAAAAATTACAAAATTCATGTTACTCAAATGCAGGGTTGGATATGTGATCACAGATTTTGGATACACAATCATTAGATAGACAAACAGGATGAATGATCTCTTTATTATGCAAGGTGATATTTAAAATGCAATAATCAGTGCAAGCAGAACACCAGCAATTTGGTAACATCCTGAACTTAAAATAAATGTGTAGAAGTTGGATGCCAACCACACCGTGCACAGCTTTGAAGAGAAGGTGAAAACAGGTAGAAGGTGCAAAGTGGCATTTTGGTGCAAAATGTGTCTTGGACTTTAACCAGAAGCTAATCCCCATCTCACATTAATCTGCAGGTGCTTTGGTGATTTCTAACAAAATAAATCCATCCATTTTCTTCAGCTTATCCAATTCAAGGTCCCAGAGGCACTTGAGCCTCTCCCAGCTGCCCACAGGGCAAGAGGTAGACCCTGTACAGGTCGCTAGCCTGTCACAGGGCCAACGCAGAGAGACAGACAACCGGTCACACTCACACTTATGGCCAATTCAGGATAACCTAAACCCACAAACTGCATGTCTTTGGACTGTGGGAGGAAGCCGGAGTACCCTGTAGAAAACCCACGCAGACACAGAGAAAACATGCAAACTCCACATAGAAAGGCCCCGGCCAGGTAATGGATTACAATTCAGGACCTTCTAGCTGGGAAAAAACAGTGCTAACCACCACAGTGCCAAATTAAATACTCAGACAAAATACCTAGCAATGACAGAATAATGCAAAATAATCCATTTCAATTTATCATTTCCCAGCCAAGACATGTCCTTCAATTAATACGACAAAATAAAATATTTAGTGTGTTTAAACATGTGCATCAGTAAAACAGTTTGCAGTGGACTAAAAATAATACATAATGAATAGTAAAGGCATAGCTGCTTTGAATTATGTAAAAGGCTTCTCCTTTAGTTCATTAAATCCTTCCACGCACTTGGTGATCCCTACACCATATGGACCAAAGTATCCACATCTCTTATTCTTTGAATTCAGGCATTTTCAGTCCTATTGCCAAACATGTATAAAATCAAGCATTTAGCCATTTAGTTTGTTCCAAAGATTTTATGGAATTTGAGCGTTGTAGTGTAACTGGATGTCACAGTTGCAACAAGCCCATTTGTGAAATTTCTTCCGTCCTAGATATTCCATGATCCATGTTGCATTATTGCAAAGTACAGGTGTTTTAAAAACACAGCAGCTCAGCCGCAAATCACATAAAATTACAAAAGGAACCAGGTAACCAAGTGCTGGTGTATATGATGTGAAAATTCACCAAAGACTAGCTGACTCTATGACTACAGAGCTCCAAACCTCCTCAGTATTAACATCAGCATAAAAATTGTGTGCCGGGAGCTTCATGCTATGGGTTTCCATGGCTGAGCAGCTCCTGTAATGTGCAGCTGTCCCAGTACTTTTGTTGATGCAGAGTATAGTGTTAAATCTGCATCCTCTGATTTGAGAAGTGCAGTGCCATAATTAACTACTATCCACTGTGTTTTATCTCACAGTGGACAGTCATGTGCAAATACCACATAAATCAGACCAGATGATGCTGAAAAGGTTGTTGTGTCGCTTTGTACTTTCCAGGCAATTTCCAAGGAGATGCTTCTTATCGTTTCTTGAACTATCACGATGCCTCATATTCAACTTCATGAGCCAAAAAAAAACAGGTGTGCTTGAAAACATCCAGAGAGTGCGTGTGCTCGGGAAATACTGCTTTGGGTGTGTCATGAAGTTTGTGCCTTTAAATTAGGGCTCTACTTGCTTTGGAATTGAAGATGCATAACATAAAATGAACTATTTAATTTAAAACTTGGCTGTTACCATTACAAGCTAAAGAAATGTTCAAAGTCAAATGTTGCACTTTGAAAAAAGTGGTGTCATTTCACATCCATGCATGAAGTTTGAATAAGTAAACTTACAGCATCTGTTAAGGTGTCTGCTAACATCACCTGGCATCTTTCATTAGTTCTCCCCACCTTTTCACAGAAGGTTAAGTGATAAACTGGCATTTATAGCATGGCCTGCCAAGTAACACGGGTTAGAGAGCACACTGAGAAACTGACCGTGAAGTAATAACAAGCGAGCGTAGGCATGAGATTTTCTATTAACACAAGGGGAGATGAGTTAAAAGGGTTGCTGGCTATGTGAAGACCAGTTTCTTCAACAAAACTGCCCCGCTTTAACAGCCTCCCCCCACCCCTACAGTACCACTGTGCAAACTTATCAGACTACAGCCACGAAGGAGCTTGAGCACCAGCTAGTGGTAAAGCCGTTTCACTGCCAAGACAGTCCTCACCAAACACATTAATCATGACCAGGGGAGTGTAAAATTCAATCGGCTCCTTCCATCCATTTCATGTGAAGCAGACTGAAGGCCGGCCTTGTAGTGCCTGAGAAAGGAAGGATGAAAAAAGGAGGAAAAAAGAAAAAGGAGCTCCCTACACTTCATCAGAACCCCTACTTCATAACAAATGGAGTGTCTCTCTGGCGGAGGAGTGCCATCAGAAACACGCGTTCTCTCTATCCATTTAATTCCGGCAGTGGAGGAAGGGTCAGGGAGGGAGCAGTGGGTGCGTGTTCTGCTCTCCGCTCGCCGCTTCGCCAGTCACACAGTAAACTACCTTTTAGGAATTGTTTCTCAATAAGAAATGATCAGTCCATTTATCTGCACCAGGCGGGCCTGTCTCCTCACCCAGACCTCCAATATTTTTCGTTTGACCTGATCAGGGCTATAAACTAGACCGAGACACTTTCAATTTGTCACCCGAGGAGGCCTCTGCAAGTCCCACGCTACTGATTGCATCCTCCCTCCCAAATGTAAAAATTCCTCCTGTGCTTGAAGGCTCTTTTTTTCGCCCATGCATACAGCTGCTTGGAAATAAAGCCTCTGTGATGCTATAAAAAATATTCAGAGATATAATCGCATACATATATCCCAGAACATGTTATTTCTTCTAATGAATATGGTCAGATAAAATAGGTGCTAGTAGTTTAACAGATTATTCTTTAAGATTTTGCACGTGACTGCAAAAATTCCTATCTCTCTGCACGAGTACGCTAATTACCATCTTATGCTGGACTCTTTTTAAATGCACCAACTACAGAAGCGTTCCCTTTTTTAAATAGCCTTATTATCAAGGTAATGACAGCAATGAGCATCAACCTCTAAGCGGATTAAACTTTTTAACTGTGTAAGTATCATGAAATTGTTAATGTTTAAGAACATTTACTGAGAAAAATCTTAACGGACTCAAATAACAAATAAGAATGTATTTCCCATTTTTTGGTCAAGCCACACAGTAAATAGGTAAAATAGTAACATCATCACATTTCTAATCATAAACCTAATCTTAGTACACCGCGAACCCCTCTGACAAACAAAATCTTGCAAAAGCTGTAAAAAAGCACTCATTACCAATTAAGTGGGGAAATATTAACCACAATGTTTTCTTTCAAAACACGTCTAAACTTTGAACAGGGGGTAATTACAAGTCACACATGGCTTGCTTTCCCATCAAGCGCTTTAAAACAGTTAAACATTCTTTGAATTGGATGGAACATGTCAATGATTTTTTGACAGTGCTGAAATATGGCGAGGAACGCTCAACCACATACGCACAACCTGTTCAAAACTGCTGCCTCGTCCGAGTCACATGCATGCTATTAATCACTGATACCTCCGGCTGTCAGCTAACATGTATGTGGTTATACAACACTAATGGGCAACTGAGTGGAACTGAAAAACACGTGTAGTAATGTAGCCTTTCATCTCTTACTTGTTTTTGTCCTCCACGAAGATGTCAGGTTGAGAAATTCATCATTCCCGTCAGTTGACAGTGGGACAGAAACACCATAGCTTAATGCGCCGTACCACCGAAGATCCTTAAAACAAAGAGCACACGAAATGCATAAGACGCATCAGCAGTGCCTTTGTGACAATGCGACTGAGCAAACTATGTTATAGGTGCATTGCATTGCAGTGCATTTAGTGTTTTATAAGACACTCAAATGACCACATAACCTGGCATCACTAGATAACAACAGAAATGGCTATAAAAGAGCACAGGTGGGTTAACAGAGGCAAGAAAAACAAATAAAAGCAATCTGAATTTTAAAAAATGAATAACAGGAGGTAATGGAAATTATACAGTTGCCTTTATATGCAGTAATTTATGGAAATATTTGGTCGAATGGTCAACTAAGGGCTAAAATTCTGGCCTTTCTTCCAGCTTCTAACAATGATAAAAACCACATATAAATATATAAATCATATTAATATTGGCTCTTATACTAGGGATTTTAACCTTACAATGTAAAGTGGCTTGAAATGACTGTTGTTGTGCACTGGCGTTATATAACTGAGGTAAAATTGATCCATTTATAGACTGAGAAAGTATTCACTTTAAAAAGAAACGTGCAGTGTAAATGCTGGTCATCTCCGTGGAAAGACTGAGACATTATATCCATTTCCTGAAATTCTCATTTATCCCTATTTTAAAGGACTCACCTGTACTTGCAGCCTTAAGATAGGGAGGAGACCCTCTATTTCCTTCCACTGGGTGACTCACCTGCCTACTAAGAACATACAGAAAGAAATTAAATTAGAAAAATGAATTAGAAATTAAATAATAATTTACAAAAACAAAACTCAGCTCATTATTTTTGCTTCTGGCCCAATTTAAAATATTGTCTTGTTGTGATTATCTACACCATGGAAAGATATGTGTCTGCACCAACCCCCCACTCTTTAGGCTGGCACTGGCTGCTACAGCAAGTATGCAAGCTTTCTTCCTTGCTTTCTTTTCCACTGTAAACTCCAACTCTTTCTCAGCATGCTTCATTTTGTTATCAAACCACAACCACCTGCATTAACTAATAATAAATGTGCAGCACAGGTTAGTCTCAAGACTTTAAGCAAAAAATCAGGCTTTCAACCCTAACCGAACTCACAGAAAGGTGAAAAAGAAAAGAAAATGCTATGTAAACTTTTACTCCTTAGGCCTGTAATTTTGGGACTCTTGTTATTGTTTGTTTAATTAGGACCCCTTCATAAAGTTTACCCTGGCACAAGCTACCGCCTGAAAGTTCACATTATCGCCTCCTCTTAAATCCGTCAGTTAACATCAGCAGCATCAGACTAAAAGCATCACTTTAGGTAAGCATTGCCATAAATCTAGCCAGCTACATTACTAGCTAACAGCTTAAAGGCAAAATTGTTCAATGAGCACTAAAGCGTCCATGCTGTACACAACATCTTAACTTTATACCTTGTCTATGTTGGGGCACAGTCTGGGGAAGCACTCAGTAGATATTCAGTAGATAATTGACGCAGTGAGTTTGGTAGAAATGCACGTAAAGATGGCGCCTGCTTCTGAGCCTGCATGTCAGGTGTGTGCCGTACACTGAAGCACCTGTAAAACGCTCACCTGCCATTCAGCTAGCCTTTGTATGCTAAACCAGGCTACCATCTTAAACCCATGTCCCTCTTGTTCCAAGTAGCTTTCAAAAGACATAAAATTATTGGTGTTAGAAGTTTGTTCTTCCAATAATTCACATTTTTCCACCCTCACTAGGAACTCCAAAGAGGTTTGTTATTTTTGTTTGATTGGTTTGTTGTTTGTGTGTATTGTAAAATTTTGTATGCAACAAATATATCAAAAAATAAGGTTGTGACATGCTGTTTTGATGGTTTTGTAGTATCTAGTAACATGTGGCCCAAAGAGCATTTACTGCACACTCCTAGAAGTTGGAGGAAAGCTTAAAGAAAAAAAAGAGCTTTTTTTTTTTTTTAAATAAAGCAAACAGAAAAGTCTCACTTAAACAAAACTTACATCTGTGCCAAATGCGCTTAAATATACTCATGCAGTGTCTATATTTCCGACTGTGTACACAGATTACTGCAGCTAGGGCCCAGGCGCTCATCAGACCGCATCTCCAAATGATCCACAAAGCAAGTTGTCACAGCAAAAGCAGCCACTTAGAGCACACGCACTTACCACAAGCGAAACAAATATACATACAGACACTGATAAATGCCTCTGCACTTACTGATGAGCTTCTGAATAATTGTGCCTCAGCGGCACTGTTTGCGGTGCAATGGTGACACCCCCCGGCGGACACATGTACTGCAAGAACACCAGTTAACCTTTTAAAGCCTGAAACATTAAATAATTTATAAAATTCAAATTTTCTGAAAATAGTATTTATTGAAACTTCTGTTGAAATTTAAAAGTCTCTATAAAGACATTAATTTACATATATGCTACATCAGGCTATTTTGGGGTAATTTATTCCTTATAAATTTAACGTGAGATTTATTTTGGTTTTTCGGGAAGGGACAAAAAAAACAATACGCTGATGATGTAAGTCTCAAAAAAAAATTACATATCAAATATAATGCACTTGGGTTTAAAGAGTTAAGTGAGCACAGCAAATGACACTCAGCACTTAAGTGTATGACAGTAAGGCTTTATTTGATGATGGGAGGAAGACATGGCAGGTGGCAGGTTGTATCTCAGAGGTAAGCTGTTACACGGGTCTACAGATTACTGCTTTGGCTGCATACATACTCAGTGTCTGCACAAAATGAGAGAGAACAAGTCACCTCAAATATTTTCATCTGCAACAAGTCTACGAGGTGATCTTAAATGTACAGGTCTACATCAGAGTACCACTTAGCATGCAGAGATACTTTTAATCGTATAGTCATCTAATTTGAATTTGTTTGCCTACCTACTGTTTGGTGTTTTGTTTTGTTTGCATCTACAGTTATAACTTAAAAAAAGAAGAGAGAAAAAAAAAAAAAAAAACAGGCATGCAGATGTAAAATTTGGTGGCAGGAGTAACTGTACTGGTTTGATCCCAGCAGAGTATAATATCAAAACCTTTATTATACAGCTCACTGAAGCTTTCAGGGCCAAACACCTCTGAAGGAAAACAAAAAGACAAACTCATGAATCCATACATGTGGAATTTAAAAAAAACGCTTTTACTAAACAGCTGCTTAGACAATACTGATGGACACAGAAACAAACAAACGGCCTTGTTAAAACTATGAAACCATAAGAAGAAAGCAGTTCTAATGTCTGAAGTCAGATGTTTGCTACAGTGTCCTTTGAGGCTTTGGATGCACTTTACGTCATCGCAGGAACAAATGGCACTTCATTTGATTTAGTTTCACAGCTTTTTGTTTACAATGTTTGGGTGTAATTTTTTCCCCTTACATCTACAATTACATTTCAAAATGAAATGCAAAACACACTGTCAAAATAAACTGGCACAAAGTGGTGACAAGGCCACTATGTCTGAGCTATACTGTAGTCGAGCGGTAAGAGTGTAAAACAAGGATCCAAAAGTAATGCTATCCCTTCACAGTATCAGTATTGGAGGATCTCAGGTTGACTGAATTTTGGTATGCTGTAAATGTGTTGGAAATATATACCACTACATTCTGTATGAAGGAAAAGAAATTTATAAGACATCAAAATTAAATCTGAGGTTAAGTAAACTAATTTAAACATAAAAGGCACCCAGTTTATTGGGAAAGCAAAATAACTACAAACAAACAAAAACATGCTCTTAAAGGGCACGTCCTCACAGACCAGGGTCTTCTATCATCCATCGGCAACAGGAAACAAAATATAGCACTTCAAAAAAAAAAAAAAAAAAAAAAAATGCAGCCTGGGACCAGGTGTGGACAGGCCTGTGGCACCGAAGCCCTTCCCTGGACCTGAGCCTGCGATGATTATATATATACACACACACACATATATGAATGAACTACATGAACGTCCCAGAATGGACACCGAGTCAGGCACAGCCTAGACTCATTTCACATTCATTAGCATTTACTCTCATAGACTGAATATACACTACAGCACAGCCAAAACTGAGACACTTTCAAATGGAGCAAGTTCGAAATGTTTACATCAACATTTAAATTATACCGCTTAATCCCAGTGTAGCATGGCCACATAGTGTAGATGGGGTTGTGCAGGTGGACAATAAATATACATATATATATATTACATCTTTATATACAGTGAAATGGAGAAGGGGCACAGTGGTAAATTATTCTTCCTCTTTTATCGTGGTGAAGTGATGAGATTTAGAGGACCCTGGATCTCTTGCTGGCCAGCGAGCCATGCTAAAAGACACAAAAAAATAATAATAATAATAAAAAAACAAACAAAAAAAAAAATACAGAAGCTGTGAGCTTGTTCACACACTGTCTACATACAACCCCAAATTCCAAATAAGTTGTTAAACTATGTAAAATGTAAATAAAAACAAAATGCAGTGATTTTCACATCTTTCTTCAAATCAGATGGAACGTAGAAATAAAAAAAAAGTTTTTTTCTTAAGAAAAAAAAGGGTTGTTTTGAATGTCATAGCACCAACATGTCTGAGAAAAGTTAGAAAGAGCCCATATTTACCACTGCGTGGCATCCCCTCTGCTTTTAACAATAGTATGTAACCATCTACGAGCTGAGGGGACCAGCTGCTGGACTTTGGATGGATTGTTGAGTAATATGATTGTCATAGGGGGTCATATGATTGTTGGGTTGTAGGATCTATCTTACAATATAAAACGCCTGTTGTTGTGATTTGGCGCTGTACAAATAAAATTGAATAGAAGTCACTTAGATGAGCGACTAAATGTTTCTCCCACTGAAAATGCTACGTCAAGATTAACAGTTGTGTTCTACAGAATCGTTTGTACTATGGATGATGATGAATCAAATTATTTGCAATTTTATGTTGAAGACCATTATTCTGAAACTCTACAATTTCTAGGCACAGTCCCAGTTCACTTAATTAGTTGCAAAATATTCCACCAGCCATTTCTTTTCAATACCCCTTACTTTTCCAGCTTTTTGTTACCCCATCCCAGTTTTTTTGAGACACGTTACTGCCAACAAATTCGAAATGAGCCACTGTTTAAACATTTGATATTTCCTATGTTCTATTGTGAATAAAATATGGGTTTGCGAGATTTGCGCATCATTTTTATTTACATTTTTACACAGCATCACAACTCTTTTGGAACTGAGATTATAAACAAAACACAACAATTATTGCACAATATATATTTGAGATTAATAACAAATAATAAGCTGGAGTAAGTCAGCTTTAATTGTTTGACATACCTTGGCTTGCTTGTAAAAGTGAGGGGCCAACTCAACCAGCCAAGAGGACTCAACAGCAGTCACGTCACGCATGTAGTATTTTGATGTCTGCACCACTTCATTGAAGACAACCCTGAAAGAATGCAACACAGAAATGTTTACAGCATGTTTCTTTCATACACGTCCAAATACAAGATGCTTTTAGAAACATTTAGGCATTTCAGTTCTCTGCAAAGAATGAACACTGACCACTTTGGAGGTTTCTCTCCGTACAGCACAGAGTTTGGGTGGATGTGAAGCTCACGATCATCTCGTAAAGTCCTTGTAAAAGAAAAAGAATGACGGAGTGCACCAAGTGGTTTTTGTAAAAACAAAAACAAAAACAAAAAAAACCATGAAAACTGTTAAAACTCCACTGGTGGGAAAACTGAGACATCTAATAAAGTGACAGACGTTTGTCCTTACCGGTAGGAACCAGAATGGTGAATGCGAGCTGCATTAGCAAAAAATCCAGAGACAATGCACTTCAAGATCACATCTGGATCACCTGTGCGAGACACACATCAAGAAGATTAAAGTGAAACAGCTTAAAAACAGGAGACTTCGTGCCTAACAAGTCGGAATGTGTCTTGGACTGAATGTGTGTACTCGGCTGGTACAAGCCCAGAAAGAAAACGCATACCTTCACTGGAAGTCCGCGGCACTTTAAACTTGTTCATGAGGCGCCGGAGCTGCTCTCGTACAGTCACAGCTCGCAGCAGACCCTTGTAGTTGAGAAAATGCTCCTGACACCACTGGGAGCTCTTCTGGTGCTGCCGGAAAGAAGTAAAAACGCAAGGTCAGAGTTGACTTTACTCCGGGCTTTGGCAAAGTTCGTGGTCACAGTCTGAGGAATGTGCATACGTGCGCTCACAACTATACCTTAATGAATGCTTCATACACATTCAGCATGGTGAGGTGGTCTCCTTCTGCAACTGCAAACTTCCTGTGCTCGCGGGCCTGCAGGCAGAGATAGCAAAAAATAAATAAATAAATAGGATAATTATTTTGCTGACTTAGCATTTCTGCTAAAAATACAACATGCTCCGTCTGAGGGCCGGTTTCCACTTACAGCAGCTTTCTTCTGATTGGGTGGCACGACAAATATATTCTGAATCTGCATCATTGCTGCTATGGTAACAATCTCTTTGGAGCACCCAAAGTTTCCCGACTCTAGGAGCATCTTAGCAAACATGGGGCTGAGGGGAAACTCTGCCATCCGCACACCCATGGGATCAGTCAAACGGCCATAATGATCCAAACCTGCCAAGAGACACAAAATTAGCGACGAGTCTGCATTTTGCACGAGGACATTTTACCTCGAAGAAGCTTGTGAGTGCAGGATTTTGAAAGCTAGTCCTATAGTTGAAGGACAAACTTTGCTTTTCCACTATTTCACATAATGTTTTAGGACCTTGTTTCTTACCTCCCAGAGCGTAGAGAAGCTCCAGTGCCTGAACCATAGTCTGAGCTGGAGGAGGCTAATAAATCATAATAAAAAATAAAGGCAATTTTAAGCACAATATTTACTCTAAAAGACACAATGGAGTGGTAATTAGCACTCTTAGGAGGCCATGACATCTTTAAAAACACAAACTGCATTCATTTTATAGTTGCTATGCACATTTTTGGCACATTTCTCTTTCTAATAAAAATATAAACTACGATTCCTTTCACAGTGGGTGAACACATCACAGCTACTCTGTGGATTCAAAGCGAGCCACTCACAGAGAGAAAGCTGAACCGCAGCACGTTGTCAATGCCCAACGCTTTGAGCTGCAAGATGACAGGAGCCAAATTGGAGCGCTGCATCTCTGGCACAGTGGAAGCAGGCAGTTTCTCAAAGTCCTCCTCTGACAAAGGAACAGCAGCGATAAAGTGGACAGGGAGAGGACAGGGAATCATGCAGACAAGAAAAGAGAGGGAAAGCGAGTTATAATGAACAAAAATGTAAATAAAAATGTGTTCATTGCGTGTATCATATGGCTGGAGGTTCACACATACCTGTGTACAGTCGAAAGCATTTCCCAGGTCGGTTGCGTCCAGCTCTCCCCGCCCTCTGACTGGCTGAAGCCTTGGAGATGGGCGTGACCACCAGCGATTCAATGGCAGTGCGAGGATTATAGGCTCGCAGCTTCACAAACGCACAGTCAATGACAAATACGATTCCATTTATAGTGATGGAGGTCTCAGCTATATTAGTGGCCACCACAACCTGGAAGAAAAATGAAATGATATTGTGTTACTAAAGGTTTATTTGCTTGTGCTGGCTCATATGTCACCAGTCTGTATTATTTCTGTCGTTACAAGAAATTCATCATAACAGTAAAAGATTTTTAATATATGCCAAAAGTGGCAGTTATTTCATCCATTAACTAAAAATGTTGATATGATTATCCGGCTACCTTTTTGGCTTGACTTGCATCTTGGACTTCTAGGTTTGTCCATATAAACACACAAAAACAAGAGTTTTACCTTGCGAACAGAAGAGGGCACCCGCTCAAAGACCTTCATCTGATCGGCGTAAGGAAGACCAGAATACATGGGCAAAATTCTCAGGTGCTTCTTCATGCCGTACCGTGACAGAGTCCTGGCCTGATCCTGCAGCAGGGACACCACCTTCTCCACCTCCTCCTAAGGTGAAAAAGAAAACAATCGAAACCATTAAGAAACCTGGTATATGGGATGATTTGGTTTTTACTGTTTTCACACTGATGTCGAATAAAACCTAGGTCAGTAAATTATATGGCTCCTAACCTGCCCAGTGAGAAAAGCCAGGACATCTCCATCATCCTCAGTCTCGTGAATCTTGAGCACAGTCTCCACCGTAGCTTTCACATAATCTGGGACAGGACTGAAAGCAAACCAAACATACCTCAGGAAAAAAAAAACAACAACAAAAAGGAATATGCAAAAATAACAGACTATTTGCTCAGTTTGGATTCTGTGTGTTGCTTACCTGACGGTGTAGAAGATATCCACCGGGTAAGAGCGTCCCTCTACTGTCAGAATTCCACAGGTGTCTTTGCTCGGATCGCCGGACTCATTCAGGTTGAAGAAGTCATGGAATTTCTTCACATAATATTCATATTTCAATTAATAAAATGGACATTAATAAAGCATTTTTAACCACTAGTTGATTTTTTTTCACGTTTGAATTGAGGCATTATAATTGCATTAACATTAAAGAAGCCAACTACACTGCCTCCACAGCTGGCAGGCTTGGCAAAGATTTAACACATTAAACAAGGGTTACATTTAAAACTGAATTTAATGTGTAATTCACTTTAACCAAACCAAAGAAACAGTTGTTGCCCTCACTCTGACATTTGAGAAAGTTCACAACTTCCAGCGCCGTTTAGCTGAAAAACATGGCACGTGTAGATAAAAGCCTTTTTAAACTGAAAGTACAGTACATATCTGATATGACATTTCAGCTGACTCGGGTAATGCTTAGCACAATCGTGGCCTGATTGTGTCTTTCTATCATCAGGGTATCGCAGATGTCAGTACAACGTGATCTGACCTGACATCAGCTTTCCCTCTGTCGGTCTTTTGTTTATCTTTTCTGTCTAATCAAGCATATCTGCTCATCTTAATGATTCAGTCACCTTGGCATCAAGAGTGGCAGAGGCCACAATCAGCCTCAGGTCTCGTCGCTTCTTCTGAATCTGCCGAAAAATCGGAGAGAAACGGCTGAAAGTCAGAGGAATGAGCCACAAATTTCTCTCCTACTTAAACGGCTGTAAATTAACAAGTGGCATTAACGTAAAATTTAGATTTGTTTCAGCGGGCATTACCTTCTTTAGCAGACCAATCGCTATGTCTGTATAGAGGGTCCTCTCGTGCGCCTCGTCTAGCATCAACACACTTTGGGTGAGGGTACAATGAAGAACATTAGTTGCAAAAAAGTAAACATTAATTAATACTTTATAACAAAAACAACTTTACATGTAAGAGTTAGGATTTTTAACAGATATCTCAGTGTGAAGATCACAGGCCAGCATCATGACAGCTCTGTGTCCTGGTTTTGTACATGCTGCCTCCCTAGTAACGTATTTGCCATGCAGAGAAAAGGGACTGCTTAATGGCTCTATTGCAATCATGTACCTGTACTTTTTCAGAAGAGGATCAGACATCATCTCTCGCACCAGCATGCCATCTGTTAGAAACTGAAGCACACAGGTGCAGTTAAGCACTGAAGGACATTTACAGAGAGATTCACAGAAATTTCTGCCAACGGATTACAAAGAGCCAGTAATCACAGCCACACACTTTCTTGAAAACAAGGTTTCTTATCTTTAGATTATGAGATATTTTTTCCCAAATAATGACATATTAGTGTTAGGACTAGTATTGCTGAGGCTGATCCCTACTTAGCCTCTTAAAATATTGAGAAACATTCACATCTGATGATAAGTCCAAGTTGGTTTTCTCAAATACGACCTCTAAAACCATTTTTCCCCCCCCCACACAAACAGAACTGGGCTTTCATACAACCACACATGTAAAACGCTTATCGCTAAGGCCACAAACACGTCTGACAAGCAAATACCTTGATCCTCGTAGCGTGGGGATCAGAACAGTCATCGAATCTAATAGTGTAGCCCACCTCATGGCCCAGCAGGGCCCCTCTCTCCTCTGCCACACGGTTAGCTACCTATCAGCAGGAAACAAAGAGGGACGAAAATACAGAGTTTAAGGAATGTGTGTGCCCTTCGGTGTGAGCTGAACTGCTGTGAAGGGAATGACATTGGCAAACAGTGAAGGAGCCGTGCAATAAGAGGAGATCAGTGGGGTTCTTACAGAGATAGCAGCCACACGTCGAGGCTGTGTCACTCCAATCACCTTCCCCTCCGCTGCCCAGCCAGCCTCCAGCAGGTACTGACGAAAATCACATGAAAAAAGAGAAGGTAGATCCAAAAAAGGAGGGAAGTACAAAGCATGAAAAGTGGACTGTGCATAAATTACATTCTAGCTGATGTGGTCCAAACACTTGCTTTCAAAAGAGGCTACTAAGCACCAAAAAACAAGGTCATGTTAAACCGCTGTGGGAGTTAATCCACATGAAAAGGTGTGAGTCACTGCGGCATGACTTTGAAGGTACCCCCCCCCCCCCCTTTTTTTCCTGACTGCTATCATAAATGCAAGAAAACTGTTCTTTTTCATTCATTTTTTAGCGTCGCCATAAATGTTGCATGGAGTAAATCACACTAACCTGAGGTATCTGTGTCGTCTTCCCACATCCAGTCTCACCGACTATGATTACAGTCTGGAAGCTCTCAACCAAGTACAAGATGTTGTTTCTGTGCTGGAGGGGCAGCAGTAACGAGAAGCACTTAATGAACAATTTAACAACAAGCACAGGGGATCACAAAATAACCCTGTAACATTAGAGCAGGTGCAAAAGCGGTTTAAAAACCTTAAAAACGGGGAGTTTCTGTCGCTGCTTCTCTATGGAGAGTGCGGTGTGGGGGTTGAAGATGATGGGGGAGCCGGTGGTCTCTGAGTTCAGCTCCCGCTCCTCTGAGATCCCCGGTGCCTCAGAGCCTGAAGCAGAGCAGATGGTGAAGGAGGAGAAGATAAGATATTTTATTTAAACGCAGGCAGGCTGAGGAAAAAGGGATTTAGGAGGATTTGATTTGGTGCAATGAACATGTCATGGCAGAACGATAACAGAAAGGTTTCAGCGCACACAAACTCCATCATGTGTGTTATTGTACCCTGCTCCACAGTGCGTGTGTCTGTTTTCCTCTGGCAGGTTATAGTTTGATTCCGCGCAGTTAAACCGAGCTGATCTGCGCGGGCTGCAGAAATCACGCAGCTGCCGTGAACGCCGCTGCAGCCGCACCGAGACTCGCTGGTCGACGTTAGCAGCTCACGCTAACAAATACAAACCCGAACAAACCACCAACAAGCTAATCTGTCCTCTTTTATTCCTACTTACCCGGCTTCCAAAATTTCATCGTGGAGAGGGGAGCCGCCATCTTGGCTTCTACGTCACATATCACCCCCCTTTGCATAGCCGGGGGATGACGTCACAAGCTCTGTTTCCTTCGTTTTTATGAACGATGTCAGCTCGTTCAAAAACAGGTGCAAGGGGAAGTTTACGTTGACTTTTCAAGCTGTTAATTACATACGTCATAAATACTACAGTTAAATATATACGCACACTAGACATTTTTTAGGTACATCTTGGTAGTACCAGTTTGGAGCCCTTTTGGCTTCTGAACCCCCTTCATGGCACGGGTTCAACAAGATAAACCCCCTAAACGGGAAGGTTGTTTAAAAGCTTTGTTCTTTTATGCTGATGCCAGCATTGTTAACTTGGAAATCCAGTGTCACTTTGTGTCATTGTGAAGTCATATAATATTGTATTGAAATAATGTTTTAAAAGCTCAAACAAAGAAAGTGCTCATGTCACCCAATTAATTTCTTTAAAGTTTGGAGATGATCCAATAGAAACTAAAGTTTTTTCCTATGACCTTGAAGCATTATATACTAAAATGGTGTGTTTGATTGTCTTTAGCCATATGATTGGAACAGAACTGATGATGCAGGCAGCATGTTAACACAGAATTCATGTAGAGTGTGATTTTGTGAAACTTTATGGCATCATTGAGACATCGTAGGGCGTGTGATGTACAGCTCAGTTGTTCAGTTTACTTTTTGGAAATTTTTAGCTTTAATTTAGTTTTATTAGTTTCAGTGTTAGTTCTAGTCTTTTTCATTATTAATGTATGTCCGGGGTGGGGAACTCAAGGCCTCAAGGGCCGGTGTCCTGCAGGTTTTACATATCACCCTAGGTCAACATGCCTGAATCAAGTGATTAGTTCATTACTAGGACTCTCGAGAACTTCTAGACATGTTGAGGAGGTAATTTAGCCATTTAAATCAGCTGTGTTGGATCAAGGACATCTAAAACCTACAAGACACCGTCCCTTGAGGCCTGGGGTTCCCCCACCCCTGATGTATGCGATGTATATTGTAGGGCAACCAGACAATGAAAATTGTGAGGTACTTTGTATATTACATTGCACTGAAACCTTTGTCTAATAAAAAGACTTGAAAGAAAGTATATTGTAGGGCAAGATTGAGGAAAATCAGTACACAAAATGCTTTGTTAGCTTTGTTTTCAAAAGTCTAGTATTTATTTTAATTTTTTTTTTTTTTTTTTTTTACATCTAATTTTTTTTTAAAGTTTATTTTAAGTAGCTATAATATTCTTGCACCTCCATGATATGAATCTCCCTGTTCCATCACATCCCCACAGAGGGGGAGATGAGTCCAGAAGCTGAGATCTTGGTCTTAAACGGTACCAAGTTTAGACAGTGTGGAAACAGTCCACAGCATTCATCTTTCATGTGGCTTCCTGGGAAGCAACATAACAGACAATCTCTCCTGAGCCATCAACACCATGGCATGGCAATATTTGCACTGCCTGGGAATCATTAAGGAAAAGCTGCTGGTGACCTTTTACCATTCCACAATAGACAGTGTGTTAACATGCTGCCTCACAGTGTGAGATGCTGGCTGCTACAGAAGGTCATCCCCAGACCGGCCAAAAAAAAAAAAAAAAAATCACTGGCGGCCTCTTTAACGTTGAACACACGCTACCTTTACACAGAGCCCAAACATTGTAAAAGACTGATCTCATCCTGCCTACCTGCTGTTCGACCTCTTCCAGACACCGCAGGTAACTAAAAATTCGTGAACAGTTCGCCACTACCACTCGCAACTTTACATACAAAACAGTCACAGTAAACACTCACAAATATTCTTCCAATGACAGTTTCAGTTTTCATTCAATCACTTTTTAAATTGAGATTCAATAAACAAGAGACCACCTCTTTGAAAATGGAGGCCAAATAAAGCCCATGTTTAATGATTCCCAAAATTTTGATCAGAAAATACAAACCTTTCAAACACCAGCTGCATATCTAATATAACAGTACCATTGCATTAACTTTGCATGAACTGCTTTTAAGTTCTTCATGATAAAATACTGAAAAATGTTTAATCAAACAAGGCATAAATACAAATAAATCTGCATAATACAAGCTGGATTTAAGAAAGGGGACAATGCAGACATTTTACAGACAAGTTTAAATTAATTTCAACACAAGAACTAAGACTTTGATCTGGAAGCTACGTATGAGAAAGACATTAAGTTTAAATAATTCTAACAGATCAGGTTTGACTTAAATCTGTGAATTGCATATGACCACAACATGCAAGTTTCCTCACTTTTTCCATTGAGGAACATGTATGGAGAGATAAATTTGATAGTTATCTGTTCCTGCAGCACATTGACACTAGTGACACTGAGATAGGATATTAGCCAATACACGCTCTTACAACCAGCATTTATTTCAATATTAAAAGTTAGACTCCAGCTACAATTTTCACATTCATTAAATTTGACAGCAGATCTTTAGAAATAATAAGAAATTGAAGGTTTATATCCACTTGAGGGGGAAAAAAAATGGAGTTCTATTTCACAAGAAAACAGATAACTCCAGCCTTCAAAATACAGACATACATATACTGTAGCTGGTAACCATAACAGTAAGCTGTAATATGCTGTACTTTAAGGCAGCTAAGATCTTAAAAAAAGAAAAAAGAAAGAGACAAATATACATAAGGTAGATTGGGGGATTAACAGTGAAGCCACAGATTGAATCTTTTACTAGTACTTCTGTTCATCCGGTATGGTGGATTTTTGTCCCTGAAATAAAGGGAGACATTTAACATTCAACCGTGGACTGATTGAACCCTCTCGACCAAATGATGACACGCTGTTTTTACTGTCCTGCACCTGTCACCTGACTGACCAGCCCGTGAGCAATAACCCGCGAGAACAGTGACCGTGCTCGCTATTCGTTTCCGCTTCACTCTGAAATCGATGTTCATGTCGCTCATCAAGCTACTGTTTACAAAAATTGATACAGATTCAACCAAATGGTTTCCTGTGCCTTTAGTGTTTTACCAGACAAGTGTTGAAGGAAATGAACGAATCAAATATGCCTTCAATAGAAACTCTCAGAAAAAAAAAAAAAAAAAAAAAAAAAGTACAGTATTTGAACATTTTCATTGCTGTGTTCTTCCTGGATCTTCCAAAGACAATTCCCATGATGCACTGCACACTGAGAAGTCATACTTTATGTAGTAGCACTGATAATCCCATACCACTGAGTTCTTGTATCTTGACAATTTACTTTAGCAGAAATGTTCAATGTTTTTAGTGTCTTACAGATTCCTCCTCAGTCAAAATGTAGAGCTGTGTAAAAGATTATCCACACCACCTGATCAAGAGAGAGAGAAAAAGATGTGATTACATTGACAATCAAAGCATGGGCCTCAGACCTGACAAATTTCAAACTGAGCTGAAGAAAACCATCAGATAGCCTTAAAAACACTGATGTAATACAGGACTTCTGGTACCTTCACACTGTATCATATTCATCTCTCACAAGAACATGTATTTATGTTGTAAGGTATACCCTACAATAATACATACAGAGAAAAACCCAACAATCACATGACCCCCTATGAGCAAGCACTTTGGCGACACACCAAAATTTTCTAGTAATGGTTCTCAGCACATATTCTCTCTTCTTTTCCAAACCAAACGTCCTGCTGGGCTGTGAGGCTTAATACACTGAATTAAAACGTATTACTGTGAGAAAGAACACCATCACAAATTTGGATTGAATTTTAACAGAAACTTGCTCTTTGTAAACACGTTTGGATTTACTGCATGCCTGGGGGAATATCACAATGAAGTTGGATGAGAATCTTTGTTTCCATATTGAAGCTTTACTATATTTGTGACGCAGTCACCTGCTTTGGACCATTTGAAAGAATATCATGTGCTTGGTATATGAGAAACTATAAATAGCACATCATTGCCCTGTGCCCTGCCTGCAAAACTGTGGTTTCTACACACACGTATGAATCTGCTGTCAGATGTCGGACATGCAAATATTTTAGAGAATTCAAACAACCATCAACATCAAGCTACACTCCTGAGTGTCTGTACTCAGAGCCACAGTGCCAGATATTTAATCTAAAAAGGACCTAATTCAGTGAGGTGGTATTTTTTGTTTGTTTGTTTGGGGTTTTTGCTCTTCAAAAACAGAAAAACATCTACAAAACCACCTTAACTACATCTCACAATGCATTTAGAGAAAAAAACAAAACAAAACAACAACATTCCTATTAAGGAGCACATATTTCTCTGGATTTTCTTCCTTGGCATTTGGAAGGTTTTTTTGTTTGTTTCATTGATCAACTAACATGTCAGAGAGTAGGGTGAAAATTAATATCAAATACTATAAGAAGAAAACAATTAAAAAGCTTTAGACAAAGAGCTGAAATTTTATGAATCATAAAAATCTGTAAATGAAATAAAAACTGAGGGGAGGGGGGGAAACAAAAAAGGGAGAAAAAAAAGAGAACATGGAGGTTTAAGGTGACGGTGTTTTTGGTAGCAGCAGTTTAACATCTGGTCCTCATCTAAAAATCAACCAACTGTAAACTTTTAAAGTTTCACTGCATTTCACTCACAGTGGTTTTCTTTCTCCTGGGGCAGTCTAGAATTGAAAAGTACTTCTGTCTGCGTTCGTCTGTGTTTGAGAAGCAATAAACTAAAAAGAATTTAACATAATTATGTGCAGTAGCAAAAATCCACCCTACAGGCCTGTGGAAAAAGCCTGTCGCCTTCCTCGTGTATAAAAACACACATGTTCATTTATGATGTTTTTTTAAATTATATTATTATTATAATAACTATAATAAAATATTATTTTTAATATTTATCATATCACTGTATATAGCGAGATGACAAAGAACAACTATTCACTAATGAATAAATATTTATTGCTCGTCTTTGCAAGCTACATATTAATCATATAAGATAAAGTAATTAACTACAGGGACTGTTAGTGTAATTGCTTGATGAACACTTATTTACAATTATGCATTTCAACAAATTCCAGCGACACCAAAGTGCCACTGCACTAAAGATTTAATCTTTCATCCTATTTGTAACAGTTTTGCATTTTACTGTTACGTTATTTAGTGATTTATTTTTTTTTTGCCTGTCCCGTTTGGTTCTTTTGCCATCAGAATTATTGTCTAAAGGCGAAGAAAGATGCCCAACGGATTTACTTTACCAAATGGACCATCCCAGCCTTGCCGTAATGGTCTGTTTGATTCACCTTTTATTGTTTCTTTTATTTTATTTTCACTTTGCTAAATACGGGACAGACTTGACTGGGGAAAAGAAAGGGGAGAAAGAAAGAGGGAAAGAAAAACAGCGGGGAAGAGGAAAGGTGATAAAGGGCAAACAACAAAATCCAACAAAATAAGCAGACAAAAAATACATATATCTAGTGATTTTTAGTGATTTTCAATTACCATTTCTCATCCTCTGCCGTCTCTGACTGGAGTAGAGTGCACTTATAGGGATCATTTTGTGTGAAAGAAGTGTCACGTGACCCACACAACACCCATGTTTTACATGAGCACAGACAGTCTGAAGTAGACAGCCCAGCTTAGAGAAAGTTAATAACTACTGCCATGATACCCATTATCTCCAAATGGGGTTTCAGACTTTGTTGAGCTAACTAAAGAGGAAATAAGGAAGCAAGTGACAGCTGAGTTCATTGGGAATGGAAGAAACACAAAAAAGATTTCAAAGATCAATAAAAACAGCACGAAAAGCCCAGACAGTGGATGCTTTTCACTGCTTTTATCACTCCGTTTCACTTCAGCTCTTTGTATGTTTGAATTTCATGAATTTCTGTGGCTGGCTGACGGATCAACAGCAGCACAAACCCATAGAGTGCCTGCACCACCTACTTTGTACACTGCCTCCACTGACACAGCTCTCTAGAGGTAAATGGGCCATCCTTGAACTGCTAACATACTACAAATGTGCTACCCTTGCTTAACCCAATGTGACATCTAACATGAATTTACATGCATGTACACCAGGAACCAAATTAGCCAATTTTGAAAGTCTAAGTTTTGTTATACTTCAACAGTTTATACATTTTGAAAGACATTACTAAACCCACCAGAAACAGGGCAAAAGATGTCATGAAGCCTTCTTTGGTGAGTTCCCACGTGCCCCCATACTCTTCCTCATCGATCTGCTGAAAGCTGCTGAAGTATACATACAGGACGCCAGCATTGATAATGCAGAATCTAAAAAGGGCACACAAACACACAAAGATGTTAGCTTTTCAGTGTTCCCTTTGGTACAACAGGATATGTAAAGGGTCAGTGAAAGATGCAAGGTTTATACAAGCTGTACACAATACTTACATGGCTATTCCCAGAAATCCTTTTAGTGGTGCTACACCCCACATCACACCAAGGATAATTGCAATAATTTGTCGGAGCCAATAAATCACATCTAAGAACTCATCCTGTGGAATAAAACAAACATTTTATTTAAAGAATGACTCAGTTATAATGCTAGTAAATAAAGATGCTGAAATAACTACACTATTTGATTTAATGCTATCAAAGGAGTGTGTTTGTGTTGGAAAGGCTGTCCACCTTTTAGGCCTATCCAGGTAATCAGAGATAGCCCACTTTTAATCATTTTGCCCACTCTTCCTTCCAAAATTGTTTTAATTCTGTCACATAAAGTGTTTTCAGGCACGAACGGCCCGTTTAAGGTCATACTAAACCACCTCAATCTGAGCGCAGACTTCGACTTGGCCATACCTCCGAATAGCTCAATTTGTTTTGTTTATTTTAACTGTTCAGAGGTGAGCTTGGTGGTGCATTTTGGATCATTGTCCTGTTTCATAACCCAAGTGAGCATCGTGTTAGTTTTATGCCAGTTGTAACAGATTTTGTGGAAAAAAAAAAAAAAAAAAAAATCAACTTTTGTCTAATCAGTTCAGAGAATATTTTCCCACAAATCATGAGGATCATCAAGATGCTTTTTAGCAGATGTGAGACAGTCCTTTGTGTTCTTTTTAATCAGCAGCTCTCCAATAGATGCGATTTTTGACCAGTCTTTTGTTGCGGAATCATGAACATTGTCCTTAACTGAGGCAAGCGAGGCCAGAAGCTCTTTAGACGTTGTTCTGGGTTCTTTTGTGTCCACCTGGATGAGTCAACAAAGCACTCTTGGAATAGTTGTGTCAGCCACTCCTGGGAAGGCTCACCACTGGGTCACTACAGGTTCTCTCCATTTGTGGATAACGGCTCTCACTGTAGTCCACCGGCATCCCAAAGCCTTATAAATGGCTTTGTAAACCTTTCCAGACTGTCAAGATTCTTATTAGGTTATGACATATAGCCTGGGGGGGGGGGGGGGATTATTTTTTCCACTTTAATAAATGAAATCATCTTTTAAAACCTGCATTTTATATTTACTCGGTTACCTTTGTCTATACAGCACTGTATGTTGACACACTCAGCTACATGTTCTGCAACCAGTACTGAGTATACCACTAAAATAAATACATTTTAGTGGCATAAATAAATTCTCATGTTATAGGGACATGTCAGTGATATTATCGACCAACCAATATATCAGTCAGACTTTGAAAGGCTTACAATATTTATTAGGCAATGAAATTCGTTATGAATAACCACAAACAAGAGCAATATCTGAAAGTAGGGCTAAATCACCAAGATGATTAACTCTGCTCCCTTTAGATCTGACAGCTAGCCCAGATTAATCCTTCGCAGCCATAGCTCCAGCTGGCTGCCACATTACACGCTTTCACAACTTTAAGGCGACTAACAACAAGAGCACTAACATAACAAAAAATGACAAATTGACTGACCTTCTCTTCCCAAACAGCGTTACTGTTGAAGGCTTTGCTCCATGTGGACTGCTTTACACCTCCATTCACTAGATGACTTTCTTCTTTCCGCTTTGAAATGCTCGTCATTCTTTGGGCTTTCTTTCAGCGACACACGTGGAAAAGTTACACTCCAAGCTCGGTGATACCTACAGGTAGATTTCACTGTTCTTCTCCGACTGGAGGCAGAAAGTGCTTGGAAATATTTGAAGGTATTAAGAAAATCTACGCTTCGCTGAGCTGACAGGTTTCAGAAGCTAACCGTAAAAGGGAGTCTGAGCATGCGTAATAGCGTTTGAACCCAGCCAGCGACGGCCAATCAGAGAGTGCGACGTTTCTGCGCCGCTATCCCTCAGAATCGCTATAAATTCCACAGCGACCTCTGATGGTGAAACTCAGAAACTGACACTTACATATATTGGCGTCTATTATATTTAGTAAGCTTCTCAATTTCTATTACAATTAAATCTGCCGTCTATATTGATAAGCTATCCAGAAATGTATATGTAATTATCTTATTATTACCCTTTTTTTATCCAAGTAAAAGTCTCACTAATTAGACGCTGGAGCACAAGAAGTATTAAATAACTTAATCTGAGCTATTATTCTGGGCTGATTCTTTCAACCATTTATTTATTATCTCCTTTGGTTTTTCAGATCTGGTTTTAGTGACTTGGTTCAGTCATTTTTATTTTCAAAGTAAATCAGAAAAAAAATCTAAATGGTAATTGACCTGTATTTGTATAGCACTTTACTTAGTCCCTAAGGACCCCAAAGCGCTTTACACTACATTCAGTCATTCACCCATTCACACACTGGTGATGGCAAGCTACATTGTAGCCACAGCTGCCCTGGGGCCCACTGACAGAGGCGTAAGCTGCTGGACACTGGCCCCACCGGGCCCTCTGAGCACCACCAGTAGGCAACGGGTGAAGTGTCTTGCCCAAGGACACAACAACCGAGACTGTCGGAGCTGGGCGACCGGCAACCTTCCGATTACAAGACGAACTGCCAACTCTTGAGCCACGATCGCCCCAGAGAGATTATAGTCCTCGTCTGACCTGGGAAAGCCTTGGAAGCCACCAGGAGGAATGGAAAATTGTGGCTGAGGAAAAGGATGTCTGGAATACCCTGTGTAGGATAATTCAGATACGCAGAAGAAAATGGGTGGATGGATCTTTGAAACTGCAGAAGTACCCTCAGAGTACAAATACGCCTCCTTGAAAATCACTGTTGTAATGTTTACAAAAAGTCAAAAAATTCAGAGTATATAAATTACTGGCATGCAGCTGTAAAGACCAAAAAGGTGTCCTTTTATGTAAGCTACATAAAAAAGGTTCCATGGTTATTTTCCTTAATCCTATAATTAGTCAGAGATCTCAACATCAGAGACTTCCACAAATAGCACATGTTAGCTCATGGAGCTGCACCTAATGACTAATCAACTGATCTGTTGATCTCAATAAGCCAACCTTTCATTTGGTCTGTGAGACCGCTGCTTTTTCTTGATTTGCTGAAGAACTGTGGCAGCTCTGAAGTATATTTCAAAACTAAGGGATAGTAATAAGGACAGTGTTCTGCATGTCTTGTGGTGAGAAAACATCAAAAGCGCTTCAGTGGATGTGAGCATGTATAAAAACAGAGAAAGGTGTTTCCCTGCATGCTGTGTCAGGACTTCTCCAAGGTATCAAAATAATTACAAGAGGGGGTTTTTTTCATGTGAAATCCTGGATTTTTCTTCTCTAGCACCAACTTGTTATATAAATAATACATCATAAAAAATGGTCATTAGATAAAAAGTTTGGGATCCATAGCCTATGCAGAGATTTCCTAAAATAGCATTTATAATAGCAGGCTGCAAGATTTATATGTTTTGATTAAAAAATGAAATCACAGAAATAATGTGTGACTTAACTGTAATAACTGATGTAATATGAGTTTTTTAGCTGACAAATTGATGAATGGATGCTTGCTTACTTCTCTCACTGGCTGCTCTGACAGTCATAGAGGTACTTCTCTACACTGTCCAGCAGAGGGCTTCATTTGTTTTGATTGAGCTTCACCCCATTGAGTTCAAGTCATATCTCATAGCAACCCCAACGTATACCATGATAACTACAGTAATCGTGATTGTTTAACCTAAACTGACTTATTCGATTAATCAATTAATCAGTGTAAAATTGTTTATTCTTCTTCTTGTTCTTTTGGCTGCTCCTTTTGCCTGCATTGCACCCTATCTCTACCGTCCTTAGGCAACACCCACAAATCTTCTTTGTGGTCTTACTCTTTTCTTCTAGCCTGGAACTCCACATCCTGCATCCTATATCCATTCTTTCTAATCAGGAAATGTCCAAGCCTTCTCCAACTTTGTCTCCGAACAGCTCAACCTTAGCTGTCCCTCTGACATATTCATCATGTCCAACCCCATTCCCTTCTCACTCCCAGTGTAAATCATAGCATCTTCAACTCTAGCACCTCCATCTCTTCTTCCTGCCTTGTTGTCAGTGCCACTATCTTCAAACCTACACCAAAGCAGGTCTCACTAACATACTGTAAACCTTCTCTTTCACTCTTGCTGCAAACCTTCTGTCACAAATCACCCCTCGTCTTGTCTCCACCCACTCCACCCTGCCTGCACTCTCTTCTTCACCTCTCCTGTGCACTGTGTATTAGTTTGGGTGGTTGTATTTAAACTCATTCACTTTCACTACCTCTGATCCTTGCATCATTACTGTTACACCCACCTTTATCTCATTAGCATAAGTATTCTATCTTGTTTGAATTTCATTCCTCTTTTTTCCAGAGCATACCTCCACCTCTCAAGGCTCTCCTCCACCTGCTCCTTACTCTCGCTACAGATCACAATGTTGTCTGTGAACACTATAGCAGTGTCTCACTGTCCTCATACGTGTGCTGCACCACCCTCACGTATTTCTCAGCCAGTTCTGACTCCCTCATTCAGTACCACAGCCCCTCTCTCAGCACCCTATCTTATGTTTTGTCTACATCCACAAAGGTGGTGCAGCTCCTTCTGACCTTCTCTGTACTTCCCCATCAGCACTCTCAAAGCAAGCATTGTACCTGTGGAGCTCTTTCTCAGCATGAAGCCATACTGCTGCTCACTGATCACCTTCTTAACCTAGCTTCAGCAACTCTTTACCATTTCTTCATGTTGTGGCTCATCAGCTCTGTAGTTACTACAGCTCTGCACATCACCCTTATTCTTGAAAATCTGTCTCATCACACGTCTTCTCACGCACTCAGGCATCCTCTCACACTCCAAGATTGTGTTAAACAATGTGGTCAACAAGTGCACTGCCCTCTCTCCTAAACATCTCCATACCTCTACACGTATGTCAGCTGAACAACTAATGTAGTCACTGCAAATAAAGCAGTTTGGCAAAATAATTGATTAATGTGTCTGACTGGTGACTCCAAGATATTATTAATGGGTCTCTATGTGGCGTGACGTCGGGTTAGCTACAGTTTATTTGTTGCACTATTGAAAACCATTAAGAGAACTTCACTTTGACTCTTTTAAGTTGACCCACCGAGCAGTGACTCATTCAGAAAGATGTGGGGGATGTGTCATCGTGTTTAATTTGAAGCTAACTGGACATACATATAACAAACAGGGCCCAATGGAAAATCAGTAACACTAGAATACTATATGATGTGTTTTATCTGCTTTATCAGCTACAAATGAGTTTACAAGAATGTCTTTAAAGTGATGCTCCCATGCGGCTGCTTTTTGCCGACTGGCTTTGCACCGTGGTCCATTTTGTGAGCATTTCTGACTTTGCTGGGTTTTGGTTGTCTTTCTACTTTAGTCAGTTTAGGGATTTGTGATGTGAGTTCACCAACGTGCATGGAAAGCTCTCAGGTTTAACAAAATACCCGCTACAATGCAACAGGCAGCAAAACTAAATTCTTTTAAAGCGGCCTCAAGTGCTGGGAGAGCTGAGGATGTGGTTTATGTTGCAGCTGAATTGTAACACCAATGTAGGGGATATGCTGATTTCTGTCCTTTAATATAACAAATGTTTTCAATCCCTTGCACCAACCTCCAAACCTATGGGAACAGAGCCTTCAGTATGCTTTCCAGCACCTCATCACTTCACCAAAGCCTTTAATTTCTAGCCTTTCTGTTTATTTATATACTTTTATTTGTTTTGACTCTTTTTTTTAAAGCTATAAAGAGTTATTATTATTAAACTTTATTATTAAAGTCAAAGCTGATAGCAAAGTCAAAGTCATTATTATTATAGTCATTGTTGTGAACAAAGGAAGACTATACAGTAGCCTGACGAAAAGAAATTAGCTTTTACCTCACCTGTACTTAATAAACTGTCATTTGAGTGGTCACCCGGCAAATTTAAATATTTGTCCACTCAGCTTCAAAGCTCGCCACTCTCACAGCACAGATAACTGCCCGCTCAGTGAAATCCATAAATTGCAGACTATGTAAACTGAGATTTGCGTAATTAAAACAGCTAAAAGGTCACGTGGACTAAAACACGTTTAACTGTAGTGGGTCTTTAACATGTTTAAATGGAGCTTTAAGGGCAGATTCATATTTATTGTGCGTCTTTATTAACCTTTTGCCATGCACCCGTTAGGCTCTATCTCTTTAAGAGCGGCTAGCCCACCTGGGAGAGGAGAGGAGGGAGGGGGGACAGGTGTGATGTGTTATAACCGTTACCGTGCACGGTTAACGGTGCCTGTGACCCTTTCAAAACCTCAAACACGGACCCCCACCTGTGTAGATAGGATGGGGTGGGGTGGGGTGGGGTGATGGTGTTGCTGGGTGAGGAGGGGGGGGGGCGTAGGGGGTCAAAGTCAGTACGGGATATGTGAGTCACTTCATACTCTGTGCTCGGCGGAGCTCGAGCTCTCACGCCAATTCCACCGTCAGTGACGTCGGCGTCACGTGTCTGCCTCTTCCCTCGGTACGTCCGTCGTATTTTCCTCCCCTTTCACTGCCTGCTGTAACACAGAGCCACTCGAAATAAACAAGCGCAAAAAAATAAGAGGGGGGCCGTTGTTGTTGTGAGAGGGAGGGGGGGACCGGTCCGGCTCCAGTGTCACGTTTATTATTATCAGCGGCCGATTGTCAGAGGGGTCCTTACACCTATAAGTTACCATCAGAGAAGCCCAAAGCCGACCCCGTCCGTGTCTGGCTCCACTGAACCCGCACCAGTGTAAACTTTTTAATACCTGCGATGCATACGCTGAGCTCCGACAAAGCGAGGTGAGTGTGCTTCACTGATACGCATTTACTTAAGTGTTCACCTTTCCTAAACTTGTGCGCGAGCTGTCTTACCTTTACGGGCTTGTGGCTCAGCGGCGCTGGCCAGCTGCATGTCGCCTGCTTAAAATGGCGACAGCCAACCTGGGGGGGTGGTAGAGAGAGTAGTTTTTTTAAAAGCTTGGAGGGGGGCACGGCTTACCTTTTTTCCTCTCTCTCCGGTATGAATTGGTCGTAGTGTTCAAACCTATAATGCAGACAAGCCCTTTAAGTTGGGGCTCACTCCGCCTAACTTGAGCGGAAGATGAACACGCATCATTTTTCGGAAATATCTGACGCTGCTGCGCTCAGGGACCGAAACATTGCAGCGCAGACGCTTATTGTACCTCCTATTTTCGCGGAATATCGCCGATTAATCACCAAATTAGCGCCAATTAGATGTTGTCAGGGTGCACTGTAGCCCCCACCCACCTACCAGGGAAAAAAATCCTGTAATATGTCCTGTAAACAATGCGCTGAATTTCCAAAATTTCTTCCAATCCGTCAATCCGTGCTATGAATGAAGAAGTTTGGGAGTCATTTTTAAAAGTCCCAATCACTTCCATCATATATCTACCATCTATTTAATGTATATATTTTTTTTAATTTAGCTTGAAAAATCTATGTGTGTGGACCTTGGTTTTAAATGAAAAATCACACTTTTTTTTTTCTTCCACCAGCTGGGTTTGTTGTTGTTGTTCTCTATCAGCCACTTGTCTTATTTGTTATTTCACTGTTGTCATGAGTGAGTTTGACTGCAGGGATTAGAGCAAAGATTTCCCACACCGCTAATTTGTGTCTGATGCCCACGTGATTCCCAGGCACGGACACTTAGCTTAATCCAGCTCACCTTTTTACACTTTTAGAAACAGGCCAGGTTTTCCACACTGCTGCTCAGATCACACGTGGATCAGCTGTGAGGGGAGCTGTAGGTGATGATTAGTATTGTTATTGTTGTTACTATCTTGCTGTATTTCTTTGTGCTGGTGTGCTGATGGCTGTAGATTTCAGTCAATAGTACACTCTACCCCCCTCCTCTTCTGCCATCATCATCACTACCACCTCCACCTCCTGGGCCCTGTTTCCCTCCCTCCTTTCTCCTCCCTTTCTCTTCCTCAGATTTAGGTTGGTAGCTGACACAGGTTGAGTGGCTTTGTGTGGAAGGATTAATCAGTACGTCGCTTATTAAAATCCATGGTACCTTTGCATATTTTAGACAACTTTTTAAATGCTTTACTGGCAATCCTTGTTAGGTATTAAATGTTGTGCTGATGATTTAATAAAGCTGAACAATTCTTGGAGTGTGTCAGTCTGTAGGTAATGACTTTTCATCACATCCGTGCCTGCAGACCCATGTAAGACAGTTTATTTACAGATCTCTACCAAGTATGGCCACACAAAAAAAATCAAAAACAGGAGTCATCTGCTACTGAAGAGCCTTTTCACAGTCTTGGGGAAGAGCAGAGCAAGCCACTCGCACATCCACAGCGAGCAGGTCTGGGTCAGCAGCGGCAGCAGCCTCTTGGCTCTGCTTGGCTGGTTAACAGCTTGTGATGTCAGCCATTTTAGGTTGGACAGCACAGAGGCATGGTGCTCCGCCATTTTTCTCTCCCTCCCCTCTCAGCAACCCAATTTTAACGCATGCACCGGCAGCGGCCACAGCAATGCGGCCGTGCACAACCCACACAGCCACACGCTCCCTTGACCTGAGACTCAGGATCACATGAAAATGACACTGCGCTGTCACTGAGGCTCAGAGGCGCTCTGATTGTTGCCTGCATTGTGTGCGAGCCGAAGAGGGAGTGGAAAGAAGTTGGGCTGCAGAGAACCTGTGAGCATTTCTAGTGGTGGGTTGTTCGAGAGCAGGGGTGTATGAGCGAACAAGACCCTGAAAATGATTGATGAGAGAAGGTTAGCAGCTTAAGGCGTTTTTTTGTTTGTTTGTTTGTTTTGAGGCAGAACAAAACACGGCGTAGGATTTTATTTTATTTTTTTTGCTTTCATCCAGCATGGCTGCACAGACAGCCGTGCTGGATGAGGGCGGGCTTGGGGAAAACGCACAGGGGTGAGAGGTTGTCATCTCCTGAAAGGATAGCATCTGGCAGATAGGCCAGGCCTGTTTATGTGCTCATGGCTGCATTGCCTACAGTGACTACAGGAGCCCTGCGTGACTTTAGGCCCCTGTAGGCCGAAACACAGGAGCCGCAGAGCAGTAGCCCGGGCAGATGCCTGAACCAAGACTCACAGACACTGAGTTAACAGGAAGAGACGCCATCAGCTTTGGAGAGTAGTGTGCCTTGGTGACGGTGACCACACCTAGCAGGGAGACATGAACACCGCGTGAGGGAGGCACTGAAATAGGAGCAGGGCAGGGACTCTCCAAATACCACTGACAGGGGCGTGTGGAACAAACAAGCCCCGCTAGAGCCAGAGACTGGATGGCATAGGAGACGTGTGCGTGTTTACCCACATGCGTGTACTTCAGAGAAATGAGCTGGTAGGAGAGAGAAAGAGGGGGTAGGAGGTGGTTGCCATGGGGACAGTAACACACCAGTGGCGCTGCCGACCTGTCTCCCTGGGCCAAACTTGCTCTGAGAGGAGGAAGCGGAGGGAGGGGAAGCAGAGGGTGCAGAGGCTGTTGGAGAAAGGGAGGGGGAGTGAGGGTGAAGAAGACGAGGAAGAGCGAGGAAACTAGGAGAAAGCTGCCTGTGCTGTACACCTTTTCGTCATCCTACTGGGAGAACATTTGTTTCACGCACACGCACACATCAGTGTTACACCTGCATTCTCAGCGAGGTGACGAGATGACTAGTTTAGTTTGTTTGAAGCTATACAAAGGTGTGCGTGCGAGAGAGAGCTATTATTGGTCTGTGCTCAGAGGATCCATCCCGAGCCTAGATGAGAGTCAGGCCACCGGATGAAAGGAGGTCATGCTGTGCTGAGCCAATGATGAGACATAGAATAATATAGGTTATGAACCATGAGGTCAAAAATAATGTCTTTGTGTGTCACTGGGAGAGCTCTCTGACTCTCACACACAGGAAAAATTGCAGCCTGACTACCTCGGTAAACAAGCCTCACACAGAGGCATGCAGCCAGCCTCCCCCGCACGCCACATACACACACTCACCAAGAGCTCACACGCACCCCACTCCTACCCCCCACCCCCTCTACTCTCAATCTCACAGGAAACCAACACATGCAAATGCTGACACACACATATAACAGACAGAAACCCACCGTCCCCTGCATGGTCAGTCAACACATGTGCGGCATTCAAATGAAAAGTTTTCAGCTGATGCACTCACACCCATGAGTCAACAGAGAGCTCATCTGATCCTGGCATGAGCAGCCCATTTCGACTCGCCGATTATAGCTCGGGCTTGTGCTGTTTTGGTGCTCACCTGTGTGCGGCTGTGTGTGTGTGTGTGTGTGAAAGAGAGTGAGAGAGGCCTCTGCGTCTCTGCTGGCTGCTTTCGCATTCGCTGAGGCCCAGGGCTTATCTGGAGTTGTGTTCACACAGATGTGGTTTTTGATTTTTCACAGGCCCATCACAGTGTGATGTGTAAAGTTGGTAGTTGCTGTCTGTCAGTCAGTGTTTGCAGCTTTTGATCAGTCGTGGAAATAGGATTACATACTTAGCAGCTCTGACATTGTGTTTTGCTGGGTGTCTTAGTGTTAGTGATTATTTTGCACATGCCTGCTGACTGCACGGGTGAGTACGCCGCATGCAGGCGCTGAAGCGGGACTCCAGGTTATGTCCGCTGGCTGAATGTTCTGGGCTTTTGCAGTGCAGCAGGGAGGGAGGAGAGGGAAGGACTGTGATTGTAGTTTGGAGCTAGAAGGGGGCTTTGAAGCGCGGGGGAAGGCAGGGTTGGGCAGGCTAGTTGGAGGGGGGTATCGGGTAGGAAAATTCCTCACTGAAACACCTCAGTGCTTCCTCAACGATAGTTAACAACCCTCCTCACCCCATACCGACTCGCCCATCCCCCACCGTCCTTTCCCATTCGCTGTCCCTCTCCTCTCGCCTGCCATCCGCACCCAGCAGAACCACGTGATTGATGGTTGAGACTGCCCACCCATAAGCCTTTGTGTCGGTCATGTGACCAGCCAGCCTTGGCAGAGTGGTGCCCCCTGATGCAGAACTCAATGGCAGGGGGAGTCGAAGGGGTGCACGACAGCCCAAGTTGGTGCACGCGGGGTGGGGGACAAGGGGCATCACGTTCCTTCCACAGTAGCAAACTTAATTTGCCTGTTAACCCCTCACATTCAGATCCAAAGAGAGGGGACCAGTCTTACTTTTCAAAAAAATAAAATACAATAAACAAAGAAGATACAATTTGTTTTGAGTCCAGCAATGTTTTCACAGACTGCTCAGAAAACATTTTACTATTATCAGTACTAAGGCAGACAGCAGATGATGGGAACTTTAACTTGCTTTTGCCGCCTCTGTCTGGGTTGTTGTAGGCTTCTGAGTGCAGGAGAGTCAACTCTGCATACCTGTGTTCGGTCACAGTTGGAGCCCTCGTCCTGCAATAGTTAACTGGGTTTTGAATTAGTGTACTGTGACCTTTTCTATGGCAAATCAAAGATCTGCTAATGTGTCTGTGGGCACTTTAGAAAGAGGACATTCATCATTAGCGGATTTGTGAAATGGAGACATCGAGCTTGCTGCTCACCTTGTCATAAGTGAACAGCCTCGTGCACAATGAGGCTAAGCATCTGAAGGTATACCACCCCCTCACCCCCAGCCAAGTTTAATATGAGCATGGAGTTGTTCTGCTTCCATGCACGAAAGGGTTTAAGCTTTTGAGCGCTGAGATGTGAAAACTGGATGTGTTTGTGAAGTATCTGGGCTGGACTGGGTGAGATTTTAAGCATTTTCCTGTTGTGTTTCTCTAAGCCGCTGAACTTTGTTGTGCTTTTGCTGCTCTGCACATGAGGTGTCATGTCAGGGCAGAGTGACTGGGAGAGTAATTGCCCTAGAGCTGTCCTCTAGTACTGCATCACTACCTCTCTGTACGAAGGAAGGAAGGAGAGGGAAAAGTCCTCCAATAGGAAGCTTTTTTTTTTCTTAATGGAGACAAAGAATCTAAGAGGTGTTGTGAAGGTTTTAAGATTTGAATTCTTATATAGGTGTGATTCCTGTCTGTACAGTGTGTACCATTGTTAGGATGGAGCCATTTTTCCGCAGAACATCTGTTCATCTGAACTGCCCAGATGTTACGTGCACTATATTGCTGTAGGAATTTAAATAAAGATATTCAGTTAAGCTACAGAGGCCCTGGATTAAAAAAAAAATACAGAATGTGCTCTCTCTGTTGGGGGTGTGTCTGAAAGAGGGGAAGTGAGACTGAGTTGTGTGGGGGGAGGGGAAAGAAGGGGGTAGGACAGGAGCTCTCTCTACAAGCCATCAGTGAAGATGCAGAGTGAGCTTGTGTGTAGGCCTTCATAAGAGAGACAGCCCTGGGTTTCTCTGATCAGAGGTTTTGAGCAGCAAGATCTGTGGATTTTAAAGCGCTTGAGCTCAATCTTTCCACGAGGTGTCCTTTATTACCTGTGCTGTTGACATTTTACCTGGAAACGACGTCAGCAATGATGTGTTTTTCCCCCGCTGAGATGGACCTGGGTTTTGCTGCGCTGAGTAAGATATTTCATTTGTTCTCAGTCGCCCAACTCATTTGCACTTAAAATGTAAATTTTCTCTCTTTTGTGTGTTTGTAACTCACCAAACCACTTGACTAAGCTGTTGGCTGGTGATTGACAAACTAATCAGTGTTTCACTCTCTTTTTGCAGGATTTCCCGAAAAACTCAAGTGATAACCACAAGTGGACCCACGGACAAGACCCGCCACCCCCCTTCCCCCATGCCTGGTCTATAGTCAACGAGAAACCCATATTCTTTTTCACACCTCACTCTCAGCCATTTGACCACTCCTCCCACCCCCAGCCCCATTTTTTTTCACACCATGGCCAGCAAAAGGAAGTCGTCCACTCCCTGTATGATACCTAGCAAGATTATTCGCCCCTTAGAGGAGGTTGAGCAGGACTCTCCTGCTCTCCGTCAGCCAAGGGTTTCTGGCAGTGACACACAGAGCCCCTTAGACCCTGGAGAGTCTTCCAAACCAGAGGTGGGGGATGCAGTCAAAGATGGTGCAGGCAGTTACACATGTAAGCCTTGTAATTTCGAAACGCATGACCTTAACTTATTTTTGGATCACGTCTACTCTGGGCACCCAGACTTCCGTGCTGACCCCAGCTTCTTTTGTGTCAGCTGTGGGGTTTCAGCACCCAAGTTTGAGGGCCTAGCATTGCACAACGCCAGGGTTCACCCCAGCACATTGAACACCACTCTGCGGCTGAGAAAGAGAGACAGGAGGCTGGTGGTGGAGCAACATCTGGTGGCTGGGCCCGAGAGCGGGAAGGACAGTGAGATTTCTATCACTAAAACCCCAATTATGCGGATGCTGAAGGGCAAATCGGAGCCTAAACGGATTGTGGTGTCTCACCCAGTCTCCGATGAGGCGTCCTCAGACCCACACACTATCTCTACATCTAGAGAGACTGAGAGAAAAGAAACTGCCTCAGTAACAGTCGCCCATGTTCCTACGATTGTCCACAATGGAACAACTAAGGTCACACTTCCCTCAGCAATCCAGATAGTGAATGGCTCAGGAGCATTACCCATGTTAAAGACACCAATCACACAGGTAAATGTCAGTTTTTATTTCTCCTGGGCTTTTTTTAGATAAAACATGTTTTTTAAAAAATATATATTTTTATTGGAGTCACTTGTTCTGATTCTTGAATGTGTTTTTTTCAGGTGGTTTCAGTAGTTCAAAACAGAAACCTTCATCATTCTGCGCCAGTCACCGCCTCCTCAAATATTTCCTCCAGTTCCTCAACTTCCTCCTCAGAAAACCTCCCAAAGGTAATTCTTTCTATCCAAATCTTATGAATTTTTAAATGTAAAATCAGTGGCTGATATTTAATCTTTCTCTCTCAGGTAATGATTCCTTTGAGCAGCATCCCTACCTACAGTGCCTCCATGGATTCCTCTTCCTTCCTGAAGACCTCCTTCAGCAAATTTCCGTACCCCACAAAAGCTGAGCTCTGCTACCTGACTGTGGTCACAAAGTTCCCAGAAGAGCAGATCAAGATCTGGTTCACAGCCCAGAGACTGAAGCAAGGCATCAGCTGGTCTCCCGAAGAGATAGAGGAGGCCAGGAGGAAGATGTTCAACACCATAATTCAAACGGCACCTTCCAGCTCTCACAACCAGCCACAGAGTCACCACAGCCCAGCCCAGCAAACCATCACAGTCCTGCCTGCATCGCTTGGGGCCACGGGGATCCCTCACATCCTGCAGGGGTCTCTCGTCGGCCAAGGAGGGGTAATCGTCACACAGCCGGTCATGGCAAACGGTATCCAGGTTAACAGTACTCCTGTTGCCCTAGCTGTCACACCTAAGCCCCAGGCAGCAGCTCGGCCTATGATGCAGGCCCGACCTGCAGCGGCTCTGGTGGCAGACAAAGGCGTGAGCATGGTGGTGGGGTCAGTGGGAAGCAGCAGCACAGGAACGAATATCATTAGCAGCTGTAATAGTAGTAGGAGTGGGGGAGGGGGCACTAGCAGTGCTCTTAGCAGCAGTCAAACTAGCGTGATCAACCTCAGCTTGGGAAGCAGTAGTCATAGTAATGCTAAGGTGAGCAGTGTCAATGGTAAAGACAGCAGCGGTAATGTTGACTCCAGCGATAAGGGCAATAGTGATGCAACTGGGCATGTAAATGCCAAGAACACAGATGTCAGCAATGCCAACAACACCAGCGTGCTGCAGAGTGACAACAAAGTAACCACAGAAAGCAAAAACATCACAGACATCAAAACCATCAATGGCAACAGTTTACCGAAGAGCAAAGATGCTAATGGGAGCAGCAGCAAAAATAGTGAGACAAGCACAGATGACGTCGACCCCTCTGCCAGTGACTCCCCACCCATGAAGATGGAGGAGGCTTCTTCCCCTGCCTCCAAGTCTTCTTCCCCATCCCCTGCATCTGCTTCGAGCAGCACGCTGGGATCCAGGACGCCCGTCAACCCCTTCCTGGATCCCAGCTTTTACAAAGGCAAAAAGTCTCAGGAGCAGCTCAATGCCCTGAAGGACAGTTTTCAGGTGTGCCAGTTTCCCGACCAGGAGGAGGTGGACCGGCTCATTGCGTTGACGGGGCTCACAGTGCGAGAAGTTCGCAAGTGGTTTAGTGACCGGCGCTACCACTTTCGCAACCTCAAAGGTACACGTGCTGGCTCAGGACCGCAGACTAAACCCACCACTGCACCCGGAACAGGCAGCAGTCCGAGTACGCCAGGAACAAGCGCCGCTGGCAGTGCCAACCCCATCGATCTGTCAGAAAGTAGCAACAACTCTGGTGCGAAAACTCCCCAACACAGCGCTGCACCCCTGAGCCCATCTGCATCATCACAGACACCCACCTCTCCCACCACACCTTCCCGCCGACTCCCCAGGCCACCGTCACCTGATTTCACAGCCATCCGCTACAAGGAGAGAGAACCCCACCAGGTGAGGCCTTACTACGCAAGCTTGCTGTGTAATATAAGTGTAATAAGCTTAGCAGGTAGCCAGGTTTCCTCACTGTTTTTTGTCGTGATTACTCAGTTCTGTGGATTTCCACATCAAAGTCTGTTTATAAATGCAGGGGAGATCAGCTTTCTATTTGTAAGAGTTTACTTTTGTGGCTCCAGATGGAGCTGCACAAAATTAGATAAATAGTGTCTCCGGGGGTGTAGACTTCATCTACATTAGCTGCTACTACCACAACAAACTTGAATGTGCAAGTGAAATGTAAGCAGTAAAGTTCAAATCTAAAAGAGGATATGTTTTATTTTCTTTCAATGCACACCTTATAAGATGAATAAGTGAATTAGTTTTTGGTCTTGGAAGGCTTGAAAAATTGTAAAATAAGGTATTCAGAGTTGATGTTTTTTTCTTTTTTTAAACTACAAAGATGATGTCTTTAAATATCTCACTCTGTCTGAACTGTTACAGATGCTAGTTTTACTTTTATTTTTAACTTGAGTAACAAAATCATTAATCAGATATCTCTGATTAATGATTCTAGTTCTTTGTCTTCATCGAAAAAAAGAAGATACTAATAATTAACTTGCGTTTATTATGTTAGGTTAAAGCCCTAGAGGGCAGCTTTTCCCAGAACCCAGACCCATCAGGCGAGGAAGTGGATAGACTGCGGTCTGAGACCAAGATGACCAGAAGAGAAATCCACGGCTGGTTTGCTGAGAGGAGGAAGAGAGTGGCAGCTGAGAAAAAGAAAGAGGAGGCTGAGCGGGCAATGCGAGAGGAGGAGGAAGGTGAGGATATCGAGGTTGATGGAGAAGAGAGGCAGAGAGATGAAAGTTCAGGGGAACCAAAAGTCAACCCTATTAAAATAAATCTGAAGATGCTGAAGGTGACAGAGGCCAATGGGAAAACTGAGAGCGAAGGGCTGGATAGTACGACCGCATCCTCCCTGGGTCCTGCCTCATCTGCCACCCCCAAAACATCGCAGACCTCCACGCCAACACCCAAACCAGCTCACTCCCCCAAACCCACAGGCGTCCGAGGTAAGAAGACAGCGGACCAGCTGCATCTGCTGAAACAAGTTTACGCTCGGACCCAGTGGCCCAGCGCCACTCAGTACGATGAACTCATCTCAAGCACTGGGCTGCCCAGGCCTGAAGTGGTGCGCTGGTTCGGAGATTGCCGTTATGTGCAGAAGAATGGCCAGCTGAAGTGGCTGGAGTCGTACCAGAACATGGCTCTGGAGGAAGACCTACAGAAGGGGAACGTGCACGTCCTCCAGGCTCACCTTGACGTCCACGGAAGGCTGGAAGACTCACAGGTATCAACAGCAACAAACATTTTTTTTTATAGTTCAGTAGCTGAGAAACACAGGAACCTGAGAATCAAACGATTTCTCTGTACTGTTGCTTTTATAAAAGCTGACAGCATATCCTCTAATTATACAGGCATGTCACTCCTGTAAGTCACACTAGGCTTTTCAAGTTCCACTTTCAAAATGCTTCTGTTGCATTAGATAGATATTTTGGGGATTTTAGGTGTAAATAACTGAAACCTCATATGTGATAGAAAAACCCTGACTCACTTCCTGTTATATCAATGTACTGTTAGGGGCATTCGCTATTTTAGCAAATCATCTCCTCTGGTTGGTGTGTGTGGTTTACTCATGATTAAAGTGTTATTTTTCCATCAATTCTTTCAGTGTTGACCTGCGAAGGCAAAAGTATTGTTTTATATATTTAAATTTACATGTTTTTCTGGCAACACACTTCAAACAAAATTAACCATACACTTTGTGCTAAAGCCCCACTCGTCTTTCTATACACTCCTGTATATAATCCAGGAAGTGGATATGGGATTATGTGCTTGATTGGAGATGTTGTGAGGTCATAAGGAAGGTTTTGGGTTGCAAACAGTGAAAATGTTGGATACATTCAAGGGTCTGTTGGAATTTGATTGGTAGAACTGGGGTCATACCTCAGGAGGGCTCGAGCTTGGGCTTTTTGGAAGAAAAAAACATGTTGGCTAATTGATGGTTTTGTTTATTTGTTTCGTGGTCATTTTTACTTTTACATGAAGTAAAATGCATTTATTCCAAACCAAGAAAAGGAAATACAGGATACAACGGTATCATGTGATGTAATTCTGGATACAGTTCACCAACAAAGCAGTGTGTGGATTATATCTTATTTTATAAGTAAATATATGTAAATGTCTCTGAAGCCACTCTGAGACGTGCATTCCTTTCTATTAATCTGTCAGTGTGTCACCTAGTAGCATTTGCAAATCGATTTCAATCCACGTAAGTTTTAGTGAACAACTGTGTAATCCAGTCTGTTTCTAAATTGCAATAAAAATGTATTCATTTATTTCTTATGTATTTTTCATGTCCTGTCTGGACAGGAGTGAGATCTCTCGATCTCTCTCTCTCTGAACTCGTTCTTGGTGTCAGGAGGAACTAAAAAAAAGTCATAGCTACAAGTGCAGCAATTTTTTTTCTTTTTGCACATGTGGCTAAAATTTGATCGTGTTGCTCTTTCCATCTCTGTAAGTAGCTTTAAAGAGCATTGACAAAAAAGTGAAAGAGATGAAAAAAATGCCATTGTGTGAACAGAAGCAAGCAGTGCTACTTGAAGAGTTTCATTATTACAATATTACATTTTTGTTCAAATTTACACTTGTGTTCACGAGTCACGTAAACTGAGCTGCAGGCTCATGTGAACATCAGGATCTTTGATGAACATACATTTTCGAATTGCAAAAAATCCTCACATTTGATTGTGTTTTGTTTTTTTGCCTTAATATGATTGTTGCCATTTAGCATCAGCATCTGTCTTCAGATTTTCATTGATTCCTAAATAAATATGTACATGTATATGCAAATATGATATAAAAATGATATAAAAACTTTAGAGTTCATTGAAAATCAAATAAGACGTTTTAGGCTAGTGTAAGATGTAATATTATTGCAATATATTGAGGGTTTTTTCAATAACATGTCATTAAAGGAAAACTGTCTAAATTATAAAAGAACTGGGTTGCAAACAGGTATGAGTATGAAAAGGTGAAATGTGTCATCTACGTGTCCACTTTGCACCTAAAATAACCGTGAACCTTCCTCTTGATTGAAGTTTGATATACCTTTATTAGTCCCACAAGGGGAAATTTCATGTTATTCCCCTTCTGTATGCACAGTTGCAGGAACTTGCTCAGAGTAGCAGTTTGACAACAGACTTGGTGCGACACTGGTTTACCAATAAGGCGTCTTTGCAACAAACTGCCGCCGCCAGTGCCGCTGCTCATACAACAGGAACGCGACCGGTTGCACCAGGTGTGGCTGCAGAGCCAGCTACAACAGGATCCTCCCCTCCGGAGTCGCAGGCAGGAGGCGGGATGGAGGAGAAAATGGAGGCGTCGGTGTGCAGTGTCGCAACAGAAGCAGAGGACGCAAACGCTGACGAGACTGTGAATGCTACTAAAGGTAATCTTCATCAGCGTGAGCGTAAGCTCTCCCAGCAGGGTCTGACCAAATATCCTGATTTGAGCAATTAAACACCTAAAGAAAAGCTGCAGAACTTCTAAAAGCAGAACCAGAAGGTGTTTCATTATGAAAATATTATTTGCGCCTCCGTAACAATTTATTTTTTTCGTGGCAGGGTTTAGGTGTTAAAAGGTGATAATTAGAACACACCTAAATGTTTATAATCGTCACTCAGGTGATACAGAAGCGCTAAGATAGAATATACACACACACATTCATCATAATTATGAGTAATGAGGCATGCTGTGGCAGGTTTTTGTTTCAAACCAGTGCATGTGTAACTCCAGCACACTGTGTGTAGCAATGAAGGAAATTCAGACGTGTTTTCTGGAGCGTGTTGTCAGGGTGACAGATTTTTAATTTCTTTTTCCGTTTTTTTTAATTCTTTTTTTTTTTTTTTTAATTGCAACAGGAACTGATTGAAGAGGCCTTTTTGTGCGAGGATGGAGTTGACATCGCAGGTGGTCTTTGTTCCGGGAGCCTGACTAAAAGACGGCAGATGCGTTTGTAACAAGATCACTGGAAGGAAATGGATCTTGGAGCCACCTCCACCCACCCCTCCCTACTCCCCCCACCCATCTCTCCCTCTCTCTGTCTCTCCTTACCGCTCACACCCCTTGAGGTGGGCATGACACCCCACATCCCCCAAACCGCCTACATGAGATGGACGCTATAGCAGCCCCCCACCCCCCACCAAAATCCACCCACCCAGCCGCCCACTCCCTTCTCTCCTTCTCTAGTTTTGTCTAGATCTCCACTACAACTCTCCACTATTCTCCCCTCCGCCATTTTCCCTTCAGAAGAAAGTAGACACTGAGGTGCAGGAGTGGAGGTGGCAGTGTAGGCGTTCAGGCTGACAGCGTTTTGCTGCCATGTTTTTTCCAACTGCCTGCTGTGACGGGGGTAAAGGAAGGGGTGGGAAGGGGGGAAAAAAGAGAGAGGGGTGGATGTGTGGAAGCAGAAGAAGAGGGGAAAAAAGTGTGTTTGAGACTGCAAACTTGGCAGATGTTGATCAGGTGGGGGTTGGATTTGGACTCTTATCGACTAAGCTGAGACACGATTCAGTGAAGCGTTGAGACTGTTCATTGTTTGTTTTTTGGGGTACGAAAAACTGCAGTTTTGCTGCAGGGTGCTTGCCTAGGCCTTAACGTAAATCAAATCAACCTTATTTTCCCATTGTGCCGTCTTCATGCTGCTTTTTTTTTTCCTGCATCACAAACTCTGACTTCATGCTTGCAGTTTATTTTAGAAATGTGCTAGCTGCCCTGTTCACAGCAACAAATGTGAAAAGCAGCACTGACGCTCATTCAACCCGAGGTTATTTTGGAACAGGTTTTTGTTCTCACTTTTCGTATCTGTATATACTTTTCATTTAACATGAAATTGCTCAGCGTGGGACGACATCGGGGATTGTTTCATCCAAAGAGGGCAAGCACCCTTTAGGGTCTAAAACAAACAAACAAAAAAGTGACACAGTATATTAGACTACATGAAATACGGTTTGTGTTGTAGCATCAAGTGCTTCTTTACGTATCGGATATGTACGTATATTTGTTTTTATGAGACTTTGTTATGAAATAAATCACACTGTAAACAAACTGTGAACTACCAGAGTTCCATAGGCTTGATGTATAATTTTTACAGATGGCATTTCAGAATAAAAGCAATGTCAGAAAGCTGTGGCTCTGTTTGTTCATAAGTAAAGTTTTCAACATGGCTTACAGCACTGAGGCAAATTAAGAGGACTAAACCTCAAATAAGAACACTGAGGCCTTATGATGAAAGATTTAAGTGTAATAATTAAGTCTTGAATTTACCTCATAAGTAATTTTAAGCCCCTGTCGAGCTAGCTTTGTTGCAAACACTCAGCCACTTTATTAGGTACTGTTGTAATTGCTCATTAACACAAATCTTTAATCAGCCAATGTAAACATGGTCAAGGTGACATGCTTAGGTTCAAACTGACTTTAAAAGTAGTGTGGTTGTATGTGCTAGTTTAGGGGTGTCCAACTCCAGTCCTCAAGAGCTACTGTCCTGCAGCTTTTAGATGCATCCCTACTCCAACAGTTGAATCAAATGGTTGGATTACCTCTTCAGCATGCCATCAAGTTTGGCAAAGGCCTGATAAACAACCCATTTATTTGATTCAGGTTTGTCTTAGTAGGGATGCATCTAAAAGCTCCAGGACAGTAGCTCTTGAGGACTGGAGTTGGACACCCGCTGGCTAGTCTGAGTATTTGAAAAACTGCTGATTTACTGTGATTTTTCCCGTACAACCATGTCTAGGGTCAGAAAAAGAATATCCAGAGAGCAGCAGTTCCCTGGGTGAAAATGCCTTTTGGTGCCAGAGGAGAATGGTTTGACTGCTTTGAGTGGGAGGCAACAGCCACAAAAGTAACCACTTGTTACAACGAGGGTATGGGGAAGAGCATCTTTGGGCAGCAGAAGACCACACTGGGTGCCAATCCTTTGAGCTAAGATTAGGAAACTGGGGCTACAATTCGCACATGACTCCATCCTCCCTTTTATCAAAGGTTCAGGTTGGGAGTGATGATGTAATGAATGGTGTGAGGGGATGTAGTCTTGTCACACTTTGGGTCCGTTATTACCGAGTATCATTTCAGTGCCACAGCCCAAGTATTGCTGCGGTCTATCCCAGGACCAATCTTCCAGTGGCTTCTGATGGCTGATAACGCGCCATATCACAAAGCTTCTTGAACATGACAATGACTTCAGTGTACTGAAATCAGGCGCCAGCTCTCAACCCAATAATTTTGCCACAAAGAATTACACCAGTTTAGCAAGAAAGCAAGTCTAACTCAATACGAGTAGAGTGTATCTACCACAACGTGGCCATAATGTACTTATGTTTCTTTTACAGTAGAATTGCCTTCAGATCATTGGGTTTAAGGTATTGATAATAAACTTTCAGCACAGCAACACTTTGGTCACTTTCAGGCTGCTGTTCACACATTCTCATATTGAAACTACAGTACAGGTTTCCTGTGGCGTAGTGTAGTTAGTGACACCTATTGCAGTTACATTTCGGTCTTGGAACTGAAAAGAATTAACCTCACCGAGTCACACCAGCACATTAAAAAAAGAAAGGCTAACAAAGATGTATAAGTAATAAGTATTTTATTTACTTTTCAGGCTTGAATATGTTTCATATGAAAGGCAAAATTAAGATGAATACTCTTCCTCTCCATATTTAGGCACATTACAGAAAGGCGGTTGTAAATGGAGCTGTCACTAACTAAACAGACAAGACTGGAGAAAAACAAAAATGCAAAACTCAAATTACAGTTAAGGGCTCTGTGCACCCACACAGGTGTTCTCGGTTATTCTGGCAGATTAGAGCTCATTACAGGTTGGCGGGAGTACGTTTTGTCTCGACAGAAGTGAACAGTACAGTCGGGGACGTGTCAGTCAAACGTGGTCTGTAGAGGCTCACACGGTGCAGAGAAGCAAAGTGACAGCACCTGTGTGGGTGTACCATGGCTGTGCAGGTGATTTATGCCCAGCGGGGCAGGTGAAAGACGTGGCTTCAATGTGATGTGTACACAGATCGAGGCACATAGACATTAGCAGACAGTTCAGCAATGAGAGCAATGCAGCATTGGAGGGTGAGCTCTTATCCATCGGAGAAATAAATGTTACACGGAGGAGCTTTGGGATTAGTATCGGGGTGCAAATGCAACATTTTTGTCTTTTTCTTTGAGACCTCAAGTATTCACTCCTGACCCTGCCTTTACCTCTAATCATAGCATATGGCTTAGGTGTGCCCCAGTGACTGAACACTGAGCAAGAATATTGAGCTTACATCATATAGTCACCACTTACAAGCAGAGAAAACACTGTTTCGGGTACAAACCTGGAAAGATAACACCATAAGTGCCCCTTCTGGGTTCAATGAAGGTGCAGATTACCTTTGTCATCCATGAATGAGCTACAGAAAAAAAAAAAAGAAAAATTCAAGCTTTAACTCTGCCTGTTCATGTCAATCTTGCTCTTACCCCAGAATCTCAGGAAACAACATCTCCCTGAACTTTTAACTGCACAATGCACAAGGGAGGTCCTGATCCACCAGCTGGACAAACGTTCACAATAATGAAATGTAGCATTCTGCATTCGCTTCGATCCATCAGTCAGTGTTTTGCACAAAGCCTCTATTTCTTTCCCTCTTGTTTTGTTTGCACATTTCATTACAAAAAAAAAACCAAGGGCAGTGGCAATTTAATTACATCTTAGGCAGTGTAATCCTCACTGGATTCTGGGAAGCAGCATGTAGCTATGACAAAACTGCCCAAAAATACCACAACAGCACAAACACGAACGGTCCTTTATGTCTCTGTGGCCCAGTGATGGGTACCAGATGGCACGATTACTTTATTCCCAACACTGGCAACTCAACCCTTCTCACTGAACCACTGCTGGTCAATACAGATTTCCTTTTTAACTAAAAAACAAACAAAACAAAACAAGAAACAAAGAATATCTAAAACTGTTTGGTTACAGTAAAACACTTTCTTAGAACCTTAAAACCATTTGAATACATATTTGTTGTAATCAAAACACACTTTCTTTAATATGAACTGTCCCCGATCTGTGTCCATTACGCCAAGAGATAATGTGAACAAATTAAAATGCTCGGAATAAAGTGGCCAGACATAATTTTAAGACGTGAAATCTGAGTTCAAAGGAGTATCCACTGCTTCATAAATCCTGGCAACAAAGGGCTGCATAGTTAAAAGGGTAACTATTACAATCATCATAATTACAGTAATCATGGCGCACTGACAAATTTAAAACATTTACAGTGTTCCCTGTAAATTAATCTAATTAGATTATTTTTATAGTAGTTTGAGGCACACATTCATGTCCCTCAAACCAATATGTCTGACTGCAACTGTAAATAATAACCACTGCTGAGGGGAGTGAACAGGATAATGTTTTAGCTGTAACCCACAGCCCTGTGACTCGTCCCTCTGAGTGACAGGACATCTGCAAATATGGCCTGTAACACATTGGTAGTACAAGTGAGAAGTGGAAGGAAAAAAAATAAAAAGCACATTTCTCACAATAAGACCTTTTTTTTTTGGCTTAACATTTATCCCTGGTCCTGCTTCGTCACACAGTGAGGTGTTGGATTCCCAGGACATGTCTCAATGTGTCACACTGGCTTGTAAATGCGTGTGAAACGCAGCAAACACGGAATGATGTGCACTTTTTGTTTTTCCTGGAATGTAGGTTAGAAATAAGTGTGTATATGTGCAGGCATAACATATGATCTGCTCTCTCACTGCTCCAAAAACAAACAGGAAAAAAAAAAAAACATAAAATAAAAATTTAATATCACTCCAAGTTTAGGGTAGGAGATATGCTGGAGGCACACTATTTCCTCCGCAAAAAAACAAAAAAAAACAAAAGAAGAGAAGAGAAATTTTTTTTAAAAGCAGTGAGAGCCCTCATGTTTTACACATGTACATAAAAAAAGAAATCACATTATGAATGTTTAAAGGTTTAAATAATCGTAATAATTAAAAACACAGAGACAGGAGCTCTTTGAGAGCAGGTGAGCTGGTGCTGTTCTCTGGCCAACAGCACAGCAGGAATAAATATATATGTGTATATATACATATACATATATATATATTCATATTCGCCAAATAGAGAAGAGCAAAGAAACTTAACTGGAAACAGTTTCAAACTGATACCTTCTATAACTGTCCCCTTTCTTCATCTTAGCCTTCAAACTAAGCAGCTGTGCACACTGAAAACACGAGAGATTACAAACAGTCAGGCCAGAGCTGGAACTTTTTCAGTCTTGTTTTTTGTTCTACTGTGAATGTCATTTCTTCTTCTTGCCCACAGCGGTCAGCTTCCTCTTAGTGACCCCCCCTCGCCCCTCTAATGTCCGAGTATGCCCCCCTCACCTTCTCGTCTGGCAAGTGGTGAAGAGAGGCTGGGCAGCAGGGAGGGAGGGGCAGAGACAGAAAGACAGTGAGAGAGAGAGAGAGAGAAAGAGAGAGAGAAAATGAGGGGGGGGGTTTGGGCGAATGGAGGGAGAGAGAGCTGCCTGAAATGTAGGCCAAAGCGGTGGTGGGCGTTTCCATGGAAACTGTTCACAGCAGTCAGTGACATCATCGGTACGGGGGAGAGGCGACTGGGTGGTGGGGATGGGGAGGAGGAAGGGGGGGTTGCAACAGAAATGCGTCCTGATTGGCTTGGACTTAGACACGGTTCTCCACTCTGGTCCTCCGCGGGATCCTGAAGTGAAGACAAAGACAGGATGATGTCTGTAATCTTCTACACATCCAAAACACTCTGTACAGGCATCTAACACCCCAAAGAGAGACACACCACACACACACACCTTCTGTTTTGCGCGTCCATGTCCAGCAGTGTCTCCTGGGACACCCTGAAGTCATCTATGGGGGACTGGTAGCGGGATTCAAAAGAGCCTTCCCTCCCTCTGTAGGCCATGGCCTGGGCTGGAGACTGAGGCAAAGGAGACATGCTGGAGGACGTTGAGGAGACTGAGCTCAGCTCCCCAAAACGCTCCCGCACTGACTGAGCTGTTGCCGACACTGATGAGGCCCCGACTGCAGCGAATGGGCTGAGAACCTCACCGTTTTCATCCTGAAATAAAAAACAAAAAACAAAACAAAGGAGTAAACACTAGTGGTTCTCTGTATAATCAAAGATGAGCTTAAAGTCCTGCATTTATAATTTTGTCAGGTCATTCAAGAACATAAGATGAACTATAAAGGCAAAAGTAAATGGGAAGAAAAGCTGGGGAGGGATTAAGAAATAATTTGAGGGAGGCAGCTACAGACAAAGAACATACAAGCACTTAACTCAGACAAACTGAAGTATTTTTTAAAAAGGACTCATTTTTCCACATCTGTGCTTTATATTGATGCTCAAGATAAAAGCAGTTGAGTCCCCTGCAACAATGTCCACTAATAGCAAATTCTGGGACCGCTAATGAAGCATTAGCTTTAAACAAAAATAATTGCGTTCACCTTTCGTACACAGAAACATCAGTCTGCTGTACTGAGAGGCCCAAGGGAGACATTTTTTCATACATGGAAGCCTTTTATGGCCCATTTGGGTGTTTTGCACCATTTACTGTCTGACGAATCTCATTGCAGACCTGCCACCTAATGTGTGACTATACAGTTGGTGTTTTATTTTTGTTTTTTTTTGTTTGTGTCTGCTCGTATTTCAATTGTGCGATCACACCCGAAGCTCAGTCAGCCAGGGGTGGTGGGCTGATGTTTGTATACAGAGGGTGTGATGGGGTCGGGGGCTCATGGTTTAAGTGTTAAAATAGTGATGCATTTCTCCTTCTTTTAATGTCACTGCCCTTACATTTTTGCACCAGTTAGTAGCTAATTTTTTTTCATACAAATCCTGTAATTCAGAAAAATGTACAGTATACTATCACTACTAAGACATGAGGTACACTCATTTGACTATTTGTTCTTCCATAAAAAAAATAAAAACTTAAAAAACAGAAAATTTAAAAAAAAATTAATCAAGATCTGGCTTTCCTGACACTCATTACTAATTTGTCAGCAATTTGTCTGCTTGGCCTTCTTCAAGTTGTGTCTGCATGTTTTTGAGTGGTTTGTTGACAGTACAAACACTGTGGAGCTCACCCTTCCTCTGGTTATGTCCATGTGGACTAACAGAGAAGCTAACTCCAGGTCCTCGTTGTAGCTGTTGGTCAGAGGTACTGACCGGTAACCTATAAAGAGAGAAGCAAAAGATTTATTTATTTATTTTTTTATTAGTGGTCTGCAAAAAGATCCATCCATCCATTTTTGGCCAATTGGGGAGGCAGTCTAAGCAGGAAGCCCACACCACCTCCTCCAGGTCTTCTGGGGAGATACCGAAACTTTACTAAACCAGCCAAGAGGTAACCTCTCCAGCTTTTAGTCTGGGCCTCCTCCCAACAGGAGATGCCCAGAACACCTCACCTAGGATGTGCCCAGGAGGCATCCTAGTCAGATATGTGAAACTCCTCAGCTGGCTCCTTTTAATATGAAAGAGCAGCGGCTTTACGCCCTTCTCTATGGAAGATATCCGCCGCGCTATAGAAGAAGCTAATTTCCAGTGCTTGCATTGGTCACTACCAAAGCTCATGCCCGTAAGTGAGCAGATAAATGTAGATCGACTGGTAAAACTCACTTTTACACTCAATTCCCTGCTCTACTCACCCCTCACCTCAAACAAGACCCCGAGATACTTAAAGTCAGCAACAAAACATGTAAAAACTATTTACAGAGAACACATGTTGAAGGCGTACCTGTCTTTAGCCCGTGAATGGGGAACGTGGCCTGAGCCAGGAAGTTTTGGTCGTTGAACATGTCGATCTCATACACCACAAAACGCAGAAAGGCAAAAGCAGAGTTGCACACGGTGAACTGGAATGTCTTTCTCGGCCATGTGGGATTCAGACCATTATCAGCTACAGAAGAAAAGAAATATTGAAAATGTAAAGCGTGTATCCTCAATTCTCTAACATTTGTGCAATTATATTTCCCTTATAACAGCAGTATAAAGACTGTAATTAGCTGCTAGATAAAGGTTGCACCTCTGCATTACATGGAAATAAAACCCTTTCCAGGACAAAAAAAAAAAAGAGTATGTCATTAACAGAAAATTATTTTTCCTTGGCTCGCTGCCCTTTCTGTAGAAGAACCAGAGAGCAGTGAGAAAAAACAGCAGAAGGAAATGCCAAATGTGTTAAAATTTTGAGTTTATGTTTATGTATTTATATTTAAAAGATAAATATGAGCTGGGCTTACATCGGAATCTGCCATCTAAAGTAACAGAAATCACAAGTTATCTGATGACCTAGTTTTGAATAAGTGCCAAATTCAAAGGGGTGATGAACTTCACTGATAAAATGATTGACATTTAAAAAGTGTGTGTACAACCAGTACAGACAAATAAATATAAATGGGAACAAATGCTGCTAGAGCCCACAGTACAATATGCCGATATACCACTTTTTAGTAATATACTGAAAAAAAAGTAGTTAGAAGTATAGATTACATTTCTTAAATTTGTACTAAAGTAATCCTGTCCTTACTCACTGATGGGAATTTTAAAGAGTAAAGTATAGGTTGCAGTAAAATTTCCCAGTATCCACATCAAAGTATGTAGCAAACAAAATCTATACATTAAACCAGTGGTTCCCAAACTTTTTTTGCTGGGCCCCCCTTTGTTTTACAAGAAAATGTTCGCGCCCCCCCCCCTTTCACGCGCACATCCTCCAACCACACACACCCATATTTTGCTCCATTGCGGTTTATTTCACACCTCAAACATTTAGTAAACAATTAAGCAAATACAAGTAATCTGCAATAAATTACAGGTAGTAAGAAAATAAACTACTAACTCTGTTACGCTACGTCCACACCTACACGGGTATTTCTGAAAACGCAGCTGTTCCGTCCACACGTAAACGGCGTTTCGAATCACCGAAAACGGAGATTTTTTTAAAACTCCTTTTTTGTGTTTATGTGTGGACGAGGAATACAGAGTTCGTCACACAACGTCAAAGGTATGTGCCTTTTTTCACGTCACGCTGTGCGCCACGTTATTGTTTACATGAGATGAATTACAGAATGGCAGATAGAGACAAAATACTGTTAATCTGACTATCTGCAGGTTTTACATGCTTACATTTACACACGCAGTTACTGTCCCTCCATTTAGAAAGGCAGAGGCGTCACGGTGTAATTATTTTACGTGTAGTTGTTTTTTTTCCTGTGTAATAATATTCAACATTGCTATCAATACATTTTTCAAAAAATGCCTGTCTGTGCAAAATGGGTTTAAAAACATAAACAGCTGTGGGATACTGTTTGTCCATGATTTGAACCGGGGGAACAAATCGTGGCAGGATCAGCCTGATATTATTTGTATCCCGCTGTAACTTTACTGTATAAAGAGCTAACATCTCCAAAATTTCAGGAGTAGTTAGTCATTACAACAAGTGTTTGTGAACTAGGGGCCCAGCGCGTGCTTCCCACGCAGGGAAAACCAATTCTGCAGGGGAGACCTACCTTGGCACTTGTGCAGGTGAAACCAAAGAGCAGATATGCTTCACCATATTTTCTAGTCTTTGGCTTAGAATGAAGTTGGTTTGGAAACATATTCAGCAATGCTTCATCTCCTGCTTTGCGTTTGTGTGGGTGCCCCCGTGCTAGCAGTGTCCAAGCGCTGTTTTTTTTTTTCGCTTTTCATACCGCGCCCCCCCTGCAATGGCTCTGCGCCCCCCCTAGGGGGCGGGCCCCACATTTTGGGAAGGTCTGCATTAAGCCATCAAAACATTTTTTTAAAAAAAATTTGTGTTTCTTCTGTCATAACGACCTGATGAGAGCTGTGCGAGTTTCAGTGTTTTCCCTTTGTATTCCCACACATGGCACAGTTGTTTGTACAACTTCCTGTTTTTCCTAAGACCATACAGGAAATTACACGAGGAAAATATATCCAGTAAACAGCAACTGCCTTTTTTTTTTTTTTTTCTTCCTTCCCAGTTTTGGCAGGGCCTGCCTTTACTGGCAGAGGAACTCGTGTTTAAATAAGAGCAGCGCTCACCTTCAGAGTCTGTTTTTTGCTTGGCGCTGTCGTACTCCGCTCCGCACACCTCGATCTCAATCAGAGGGCAAACGATGCCACGTCCATGCTTGGGCAGATGCCGGGCGCCCAAGACCTTCAAAGGAGAAAAAGCGATTACATCTTTGGAATTTTTGTTTACATTAACATGTTGCTACAAACAAACACACAATGCTTTTCCATCAGTGACATTTTATAATGTGTTTTTCTGCTCAGTTGCTAACTGAGTGTTTGAACTACAGGTTGAACTCCTCCTTTATACATGTGTAATTAAAAGCATGACTAATTACCTATGAGCAGTGTTTGCAGTACACCCATGCAAGCAGTCAGTGAGTCTCACAGTGAAGAAACAACAATGAGCTTCCTGACTTGATTTCTAAACAAGTTCATGAATGTTTATTCATAATTTATAAAAAGTGAGTTACCTTTAATCAAAAAATATTATTACGTCTGCAACTAAAGGGGAATGTATTTATATGTAAATTGCAGCAATCGGTTGCTAGGTTTTGTAAAGTACCTTGGTTACCTCTCCGAGCTGTGTTACAATCACTGCTGCTGCTCCAGTGGGCAACTACAATCACACTGTTAACAAAACACCACCTGTCAGTTTCACCTTGTCTGTCTCCATAACCACCACCCGCTTCATTTCTCCCAAAGAGATGAAGGGCAGACTCGTTTCTGCACAACTGCATCACACCTGAAAGCAGAAAAATCCAGTCCTCAGTCTACTATACCTCAATCTCTAGACTGACTTGCTCCACACCCCGTAGTGTTTGTCTGTCAAAGGGATCAAAGCTGTCGTCCCTCATGATGGGCGGCTGAAGGACGTAGCCACTTCTTCCGTTCAGCATGAACAGGGCCTGGTTCATCTGCATGGGCTTGTCTGCAGGGAGGGAAAGAGGAAGGAATAGAAGGAAAAAAATGTAAAAAGCACGTAAACAAACGAAATGTGCTGTCTGTCTTCCAGCTTTGCTCTGAAAAGGAAGAGAAGATACCTCCTGTCTGGAAGTTAAGTGCTACCAGCTGAGATCCGCAGAGCCACATGGGGAGTGGGTCATAGTTAGAAGAGTCTAATCTCTGGCCTCTGGGGTAGATCCTGGACAGCTGCAGCCGATTGTACTGCAGGAACTTCTTCCCCTTGATTTTGTTGACGTACTTCTCTGCCTTGGTTTCAGGGAAGGATGACATGTCCCGGAAACAGGCTCGCTCTGTGCCAATCTCTAAAAAAAAAGCGACGACAAAAGAGAAATGTGACCCCATCTGCATTTGGTGTTTTTCTTTTTATTATGTGTGCAGGCGAGTGAGTGCACATAGTTCTTACTTTCTTCATCAAATGGCACAGGCCTACAGTAGATGACAAGGTCAGATAATTCCAGTGCAATCTTCTTCCTCCTTTCCATCATCTTCCCCTCTTCTATCTGGCCACAGACATGGCACAAGTATAAATATAGTAGTACCAACAGTGAGGCACATCACTGCTCAGCTTAAACCCAAAGTGTGAGTGCATTTCATGTGAAGCATATTATTTCTGTATATTTACCTTGGCCTCTGAGGTCAAGGTGACCTCACGGATCTTGAGCACCCATTCCTTGAGCTCTTCTTGCGTGTTTGCAGCGATGTCGAGCGGTATGCCTATCCGCACAGGGGTACTCTGTGTCAGGGTGAAAACATAAGGCCTGCTGCCTTTCCCTTCGGCACGAACAGCTGAAGAGAAAAAAAGAAGAAAAAAGTTAGAAAAAGGGAACCAATAAATGGAAGTAATGACGGTTTTAAAAAAGTAAATAAATGAGGCTGGTGCTGAAATCATGGTCATACTAGACTAACAGACCATAAGCAAAGGAAGAAAACATGGTGGAGAAGAACCACCTGAGAAGAGCCCAAGATGACAAATCCATAGCAATTATTGTAAACCATCTGTATCATCCAGTATTAGACAATAAGTGATAACATTCAGCAAGGAGTTATTTTTAAAGAATGATAGGATTATATAAAACCAAATAATCCCTTTTAGAATATAGTTGTTGTTGTTTTTTTTTAAATTAAAACATTCATGTTTTTGTAAATGAATGCAATTACTTTCTGAGCATTTTTAGCTCATCTTTCATACTACCACTAGATGGTGCCAACGAGCCACCCAAACGGACTCAGGTTAACAATGCAAGGCAGCAAGTGCCAGAACTAATAGGGGTGTACTGACTAGGCTGCAGGATGTCAATAACATATCAAATGCAAATCGGAGAGAAAAGCAACAGTAATAATAAAAACAGAGAAGACTTATTAAACTAAGAGGCTGATAATGGAGAAAAATAACAATAAAGAGAGTGATGACTAGGGCCGGGACGACGCATCGACGTAATCGATTACGTCAACACATAAAATACGTCGACGTAAAAAAATGTGCATCGATGCGTCGTCACTTTCAAAACAGACATGGCGGCAGTGAGTAGCGGCAACACGAGTGAGGCAGCCGCAGTCGACTTAAATCACTCCACCCGAACACGCAGTTCTACAGTATGGGGATATTTTAACAGAAACGGAAGTGATTCAGTCGTTTGCCAGCTTTGTAAGGTGGAAATGGCCTATCATAAAAGCACGACGGCTATGCACTTTGCACATTTCATTTCTTGTTAAATGCTATCTCTAATATAAGATTGTACTACTACTACAACTTTATTTTGCAATTTTTTTATTAAAAGGTGTTCAAATGAAGAAATTTGTGTTTTTCATTGAGATACATAAATTAGTAAATGTGAAATTGCTATACAAGTCAAATAATGGGAAAATAATCGATAATCGAATCAAATCAAAATAGAATCGGATTGAAAAATTTATCGCTAGATTCATCGATTAGGAAAATAATCGTTTTGCCCAGCCCTAGTGATGACTGTGTCCTACAATTAAAATTTTTTTTAAAAGCAGTTGGTAGGGGTTTACTGCTCTCAAGGTGACTTGCTACAGGAAGCGAAGGTGCTACTTACTAATCTGACAGGCAGACACATCAAGACTTCCTCTCAGCATATCTCCAAGAGGACTGTTTTCTGTCATCTCCTGTCGACAGAAAACAGAGAGCACATATGTATCTTTGTGAATGAAGACATGAATGACCTCACTGTGGTGGGAGCAGGTGTACTAATTTCTCTTTAAATAAATACAAAAAAAATGTGCTTGAGTAAGCATCTCGTTTTAAGGGTTTGATCCTCACAGTTCTATCAGGCTCGGCTGCTGACGGACTGATCTCCTCCACGTAGTTTGCCGGAAACCACATCTGCTTCTTTCCTCCACAGTCACCCTTCCACCTGAAAGATGAAGAGGCGGGAGGGGTAAAGAGACAAGGGATGTGGTTTGTAAATATTTAGAAGCGTTTCATATTTAGAAAATGATCCCAGGACTGATAAGAGAATTTTAAATGTGTCATTCACTCATTTACCGTAGTTCTCTAATGCTACGCACGTATTCGCAGTCTAAATTAATAATTAAGAGCTACTTCCTGAATGGATTTGATGCCACTCACTTACCATCCCCCTTCCTGTTTTTCCACATTAGAGATGATAGCATTCTTAGTGAAGGAAAGCTCATCGTCTCTCTGGGCTTTATACTCATACATGGCTCGCACCGTGCACTGAAAGACAGCACACAAGGTTACGTCATGTTTACATGTCCAAGTGTTGATGTTGCAGATCTCAGCTAACCGTCGATTTCTCCATCCTGCACTCTTACCTTAAATGTTGGCATTTGATTAGCCTCCACATAAAAGCCTGGATTCCTTCCCTCATACAGTGACCCGTAGTCTGGCTCCTATTGGGCAATACATTATGAGTTTGTTTTTCTTTTTGCTAGGCTGGTGGTGATTTCACCACAGAATGAAACTAGCATAATGGCATGAAACAATACAGCATTTTTCACTGGCCAGACGTTTCCTTTGTAGACTGTATAATGTGGTACTTACAGCAGTGCCTATCTTCTCCAGTGTGTCCTCGTTGATGGGATAGCGTAGTTTCATTTTACGGTACAAAGGGTGCTTCTCATAGTAGCTAATAAGATCTACAAGGCTGTCAAACTCTGAGGTGCCCAGCACCACGGTCTGACCCTCCTGCTGCACACGACAGTGCTTTATTTTACCCTCGGCTCTGTGAAGAAACCCAAAGAGAGAACTCTGCTAAATAACTGTGATCCAAGGCATTTATGTGCATCTACACTCAATATGCTGATCATCTAAGATTTAAACTGGCAACTAAGTTACCTGAATGAAATGGCAAAGGAGTTGGGCTCTGCCCTTTTCCTGACTAGAAAAGCCCCATCGCGAGGAACCCTCATCAACATGTTCTCTGCATGGCTCCTGGAGAGGTTGGCGTGGTACCACCTGCGACAAACAAAAACAAAAATATGATGCACATCACGTAATAAATTCAGCACTTTCTCAGTAATCTTTGAAAATGCACGTGTACTCACTCTTTGCTCTCGTGAGCATTGGTCTGAGGTACCGGCTCAGTCAGCTTCATCTCAAATTCGTTACAGCGCAGCGCCACCTGCTGGTAGTGGGTAATCAGAGCAAAGAGCGTGTCAAATACCAGGTTGTCAGTCAGGTAGAACTTTGGGCTGCCTGCCTCCTGACGAGAGTGGATGCGACAGTGCTGCACCCGACCCGAGCGCCTGTTGCAGAGATGGGAGGCATGGAGAGAGAGAGAAAGAAACAATGAAAGGTCAGTTTTTCTTCCAGTTTGATTACAAGTTAAGAACACGTGAACTCTTGTTAATCTTTAACAAACTGCCTTGTGATACCATCTCTACATTGTTCCCATAGCTTGCAGGTAAATAACAGACAGACTGATCTGTCCTGCCCTCCTTTCACAAAGAGCTCATAACATCAGACAGATCACACGTCACACTGTGACAGCCATGATCACTGACTGATCTGCCAGTGCGACACTTAAATTTGGTTATATTTTAGTGACACGTGCTAGTTTTCTACATACAAGTTAAAGTTCCCTATACTTAAAAGTGATTTCCCCTAAATTACCTTTTCCACCCTGAAATCCAATAGACGTTTTTTAAATACAAAATATGTGTACTTTACCAGAAAGACAGAGTGTAGTCTCCGACAAAAGTCTCGCTCTCCCGAACTAGGAAGGAGCCATCAGGGGCTCCAGTCTCCAGGCAGTACTCAGACAGCAGCCTCTCGGCTATCTGCCGTCCATCCCGCCCAGCACCAAGCTTTCCATGAAACCATTTCTCTGTCACATGTTGATCCATACCATAGGACACCTGGGAAGATTCAAGATGTGTTCACTTTATGTGTATCCACATACTTTATCTCTAAATAAGAGCCTCCCACAGACCTCTAAATATTAAAATTCTATCAAATTACGAACAATGCGAACAAATGTTCACATTCAAAAATAATTTCTGTACTTCAGCAGCAGATCAGACCTACTAACCTCTCTGTGCTCCTCCTCATCATCATTTCCTGGGTTACTAGAGGTCTCTTCTGAGTAGTAGATCTTACTGCTGGTCAGAACAAAAAAATGAGGGTACCACTCCTGGGATGAAGGGAGAGAAATGAGACAGATTGTTAGTTCAAATAGCTGGATCAAATATTTACAAGATCCATGTGTTACAGTGCAAAGGAAAAAATGCTGATAAAGCATGTCTGAGTTATAATTGTAAATATAACAGATGATAAAGGAAGACTGCAACATAATAGTCTTAACTTTATTTTTCATGTTTTTACTGATAAACACCACATAAAGCATATGTGATACAGAAGCTAGTTTTTCTTTTCTGACCATTTCTGCCCAAAAATTCTTTCTCGTGCAGGATTCAGAAACTATTTATAGACTGAACATGCTTACATGGTTAATGGGATCTTCCAGGTACAGGATGCCATTTTTAATGGAGTTGCTGATATCATTCTCTGAGTAGGGAGTGGTGGTGGACACCTCCTCATAGGCACTGCCTTCTGCGAGCTTCTTATGCTGCATCAGATAAGAGGAGAAGGACAGACAGAGTAAGGTTACTAATCCCCACCCCCAAAAAAATCAAAAGATTTCTCATGACTCCAAGAGGCTCTGACCTTGATGAGGATCTTCCTCTTGAGCTGATTGGGTGAGGGCAGCCCATCTGCTGCGATATCCACTGCCTTGGTTAGAAGCATGTCTCCAAACACCTTCTTAAAGTGAGTGGCCATATTCCTCTGCTGTACAATACTACAGTGGTCCTCTATGGACAGGATGATGGGATATCTGTAAAAGGGACCACAGATTCAACCTCAGAGGAGTGGCAAATCCATAGAAACCCCTTGTTTAACTTTGTTCTGATGTGACTTTTATTTTCTCACAGTGATGTCACTGTGGCCTGCCCACAGTGTTTCTACATTAGTGTGTGCCCATCATCTCTTTATCTTCGCCATCTCTTATCCTGTTAATCACCACATCCCCACTGACAGTCATAAAAAGAGAAGAAAACAAAACAAAACAAGAATAGCGCGTTGTCATGCACACTCACTCAGATGTGACGAAGGCGTGCTCTTTGATGGTGGTCAAGACATCAGAAAACTTGATTTTGGTTGTGAGGGTGTGCCCATGGTAGATGACTGGCATTCCCTCAGGGCCATCCCAGCAGTCCACTGAAAAAAAACATAGACACATGCATGCAACATCATTTCATCTTTTATCCTTTAAGGATAAAGAAAATAAACAGACGTGTGTGAGTGACGGGACAATTGTAGGATCTTTATGTTTCAAGGCAAACAAGATCGCTTCGTGTTTTTTTAAATTAGTTTGAGCTAACGTGACCTTTTCACCCTACAACAAACAAGTCTTATTTATAGAAACCTGCCTGACAAGGGTTTGCTGAAAAGCAATATCAGGAACGGTTGCATAAGTTTTTGCGTGTGAGGACCTGGTTAAGGGTGTATTAGCTGGGGTTAAAAGTCGAGCTGTGAAGGATAAGAAAGTGGGTAAAAGTTAATTAGTTGGTTAAAAGTCAAGCAGTGGTGATTTACTACTCGTGTGTGTGTGTGTGTGTGTGTTCCTACATTCAATACAGCGACAGCCCATCCTCAGACAGCGTGCGTATGCCTCCAAAGACGATTCACTGGAAAACTGGTCTCCTGTCAGGTAGCTAAAAATAAGCACACAATGTCAAGTATGTACACAAAACACACAGACACACAGGCTCTCAGAGGATTAACATGTCAGGGAGTGTCTTAACACACGAACACACTTTTTATGGTGATTACATAAATAAATCGATACAGTCATATCAAAAGGGCTCGTTCTCCTCTGTTGACCGGATAAATACTTCTTACTCATTCAGTCAGTCAATTCAAGCCTAATCAAAGCAACATGGGAAATTTTCATTCCGCTGCTCCAATGAGCATTGTTTCACATTTAGTACAGAATTACTTGCGCTGACTTTCACACACTTTTCAATGGCAGGAAAAATACATTTTCCTGCAAAATAAACGCCTGGATCTCATTCGGGAAAGAGATTGTTAAATAATACACTTTTATCTGATGTGTGAAGCCAGTTCAAAAGACCTCTTTTGGGAGGTTTCAAGAACTCCAGCATTCCCAGGGCCCAATTAAAGCGGGCAAACCAGACACATGCATAAATGCCCTTCATGCTTACGTGTTGTGCGAAGAGGAGATCCAGTAGTGAGACAGGGGGTTGTTCATATTCTCAGGACACACTTGGTCCAGGGAGGAATCCCAGATGGTGTTCTCTTTGGAGAACAGGTATGTGAGGAACTACACAAGAGAGAATGAGGAGCAGTGAAAAGTGGGAAGAATTACAGACCCTAACTTACAGCAATATACCGACGTGGCACTGAAATGATAATGATCAGATTCTTAAAAACATCTGACCTAAATACTCAGGAATCAGGGCATCGTTGCTTAAGGCATTTAACAAGTGGCTCAACACCTGTTTGTATGCACAGGCATGCGCTAGAGCCCCCAAGGAGAGGCGAACTGCCAAGTTCTGATCCAGCCTTTGGACTGTGAGAACTGTTGAGTTTGTGTTTCCACCAAAATTATTGTTATTTTTATGTTACTGGTGAAAAGGTCTATCTTGGTTTCAATATAATTCTAAATTCCAAGATATAAAGTAAAAAAACCAAAACAAATACAAAACCTAAACATTTCACTGCATGAGCCCATCTATCCTGTAAGCAGGTACACCTTGCAAATATAAATCTTTCTGGCACATTTTCACATGCTTAAACAACACAAATGCTCTAAACCACAGGGCAGTCAACTTGTACACATGCTAACAAGTAGGAAAAGTACAAGATAAAGTACTAAGATAAATGTTTCATGTCAAAATAATATGAATGCTTCTAAAAAACACTGTTAAATCACCGACCACGCACAACTGCCAACATGAATAAATTACAAAAACTAAGAAAAACTGAGATGGAACATTAAATGTGAGGTTCAAAATGTCATAATTGCTTAATCCAGATTCTTAGATTTAACTTGTGTATTAAACACATAATGACATTGGATTCCATAATCAGCAAACAAAAACATCACATTAGAGTAGGATTTGTACATATCAGATTCCCCATTAAACTTCAACTATAATAATTTCCATGTAGTGATAATATTTAAAATAAAGTATGTATTTTTTTTTTAATTATTCATGGGCTTTTCTTTGCACATAATCAAGGCCTGGGCACCAGTGACCTAACATCCTCTGGCACGAAGACACAGCATCACCTCCTGCAGGCTTGCTTGTCCCACTTTCCTCTTTTATTCATGACTTTATGGTGACCACAAAAATCATCCTTTGCTTTCTGCAGAACTGTCATGCTGCACCACACTCAATAACCTTTTATATCTGTGTAGGAGGAGGTGCTTCAGGGCCAAGATCATGGCCAGTCATGTTAATTTCTGAGCATCTCCCTCCCACACTAACAACACAGGGGGGAAATCGGAAAACATAACCTATGAAAACATGGTACATTTTTCCGTTAGTGAGCGAAGACCCAGAAAAAAAAACAAGAACACAAGTGAGAAAAGAAAGCGCAAGAGGCATCGAGGTGCGCATACCTCGTCTTGCTGGAAATAAGGCTGCTCCACTTCCCTCAGGGGGTCTTTCAGGTAGCCGAACATAAACTCTTGCACTTTGTTGTTATCTGTGGCCCACATCTCCTGCAACAGCAAACACAAACATGCATTAGAGCATGAAAACAAAACAAATCGGCAATAAAACATGTAAATGTCCAACAACCGAGAGAATACCTTTTGAGACTCCAAGAGGAAGCTCTTGAAGTCCTCCAGGGAAATCCTCTGTTCTGGTCTATCAATGAACCTGATAGAAAAAGTACTGGTTAATTTCAGCAAACAACCGTGATGCAAGAGAAAACATCACTGTGTATGTGTGTGCGTTTTGTATACCTACCTTTGTAGAAATGGGATTTCCATCTAAAAGATAGTAAAGAGACAAAAAACATTTAAAGTAATTAATCAAAGCGCTGCACTTTCAGTGTTAGACATCCTGTGAGGTGGGGGGAGGGCACTGAGGTTATCCATTTTATCTGACCCCTGCCTGCCTGCCTTCTTATCTGTGTGTGTGTGTTTGTGTGTCCTAATGGCCTCCACCAGAGAGGTTTGGTGGGTTTTTAGCTGGTGCATATTGATCTTGAAGCCATTTGAGAACGGACAGATGGGAGATGAAGTGAGCCTTGGCAGAGCATCAGATGGGATGCTAGGGGGATGAAAGCACAGGGACTATCTGTGGATACATAAAAAGACTGCACTTACGTTTTTCTGGGCATCAAACATGAGACTACGATAAAGCTGCGCAAACTGGCTGAAGGACACGTCTCCATTCCTCATCTCCGAGTCCTATAAAAGAAGCAGAGAATCAGAAAGAAAAGTGAAATGACTGTTAACGGCAAATCATAAATCTTTAGCCTCAAACAACATCATCGTGAAAGGGAAGTTGGCGGGGAGATGGAGTGGGAAGGAGGTTTGTGATAAGGAAAGTAAGCAGCAAGAGGTTACCGGAAGTTTCTCTCGGAGGAACCTCATGTTGGGCACCCTGTAGTTGACCTGGCTCAGCATGCTCTTCAGATCCTTACAGGATATCCTAAACACGTTTTGTTGAAAAATAAAACAAACACGGATAAGCATGTGCAACATGTGCAAACACTTCTACTTGTAGATACTATTGTGAGGCAGAAATGCCATTTTGAGTTTACAGATGGGCTGAAACCTTGTAAACAGACACCCTGCATGTTCTGTTGAGTGGTTTGGGCTTCACTTCTGCTACACAGCTTGGAATTTTGGCCAGAAATGACAATACACGGCGCACACAGTAACAAAAGCCTGTCAGGGATGTAACAGACAAACATCTCTGTACATCTCCTCTCCATTCTCTGCAGTCTGTTTCCTGCTGCAGGAAGAGTTGTTGGTGTGCGGCTGAGGGGTTAGTTCCCTCACTACACCTCAACTGAGCTCTCTCACAGACACCTACTAGCCGGTTGCAGCAAGTCTATGTGCTCTTAGATGAAAGGGCACACCACTGGTGTAGCAAACAATTGAGTTACATCTAATAACATCCATTTCTTGTGAGGGCGATCTGATTAACTCTGCAGCTGATATCCTTTGACCGAGTTTAGTTACCTGTCTTCTCTGTTGCGATCGACTGCGTAGAACTGCTTACGCAACCACCTTAAAATTAAAGAAAAGAAAGAAAGACTTAAGCGATTTATTGCATACAGAAAACAGATAATGCCGTCTATTTACACAAACTTTGAATAAGTTCAGATTTACCGCTCGATCTGAAGAGGTGTTGGAGACTTCAATGTGTCAGTCACAAGCGAGGTTAACCCTTGCACCCACATGGTCATCTCTTCATCAGATGTTGCTGTAGCAAAAACAGCTGATCTAAATAACTCAATTCTGTCACAGGCTAAAAATACAAGAAGCCTAGCAACAAACAAAATGTGAAGATTTGATTTATCAATGGTACTAATGATCTTATTGAGGTACAATGGTAACAGGCTACTTATTGTCAATGTGTAAGCCGTCCTTCTCTGAGCATACCTGCCAGGCTGAGTGATTTAAGGCGAAACTCTGTGCCGTACAGAATAACAAAGCAGTGGGCCTGATCGAGCCGTGCTGCCGAGTCCTCCACATAGCGATCAAAGTCCCGAGACTTCTGTCCAGAACGGATCTCCTTGATTTCTCGAATATCAACTGTAGATACAGACAGATATGTAATAGTTAGCAAAACACAAAGCTGCAGGATCCCAACACATGACACGGTAATATTCTGGTATGAATATGGTGTGCAAAACTTATATGCAATGATATGGAAATAATCAAAATAAAAGTATCTGGCACAAAAATGCAGACTTAGCTCCAAGCTCTCCTTGTTTTCTAATTCCATTTCATGTATGAAACATGAAACACTTCAGTACTAACCCTAACAGTCTAACATACAAAAAATAAAAACATTGTGCAAGTACCTGAAGCCCCTCTGACCACATAAAACAATGAAGCTGAGGCGGTGACCCAAACCACATTCAAGTATAGATCAAAAACCACCAATTAGTAAGCAATGGGGAGAGGGCAGTTTTTTGTTGTTGTTTGGGTTTTTTTTGTTTTTTTTAGAAGCTACTGGTCAGCTCTAATGATTGAGATTTCAAATATAAATATACATGACAAATATATCACAGTATGTACCTACTGCTCGTAAGTGCGGGCTGTTAAGTGTGCGTGTTTAAACATTTAAACAATATATGATCGGAACTATGACAATGCTAACGTTTTCACACAACGGCTTCACAGTTTATCTTTAGACATGACAAATGAAAAAGAAAAAAGAAAAAAAGACCAGATATAATTTTATCTCAACTCCATAAACGATCATTGAGAAACTTTACAAGTGTGTGGGCTGCAAAGTAGCACAGCGGCTTCCTATCAGTGTTACATTAACTGCAGTTCAAGACCTACAGCAGGGACTCTCCTGCTAAACACACACACACACACACACACACACTTCTTTCAGCTCCTGCTCCTCTTCCTGCCCCTGAACCACACATCCTGTGCCTTTGTCGCCTACACACCACATCTGTGCTTGCGTATAGGTGAGCATGTGCATGTTCTTTTCTCAAGCATAAAAATGTCTTCTCACAGAATTTCACCAAACTGTGCTCTAATCATATATCATATCTCCGTTTACTTAACCCGCCACACGGGCCAGCAGACTTCCGTTTAGACTGAAGCACTTATGACAGGCTGATCTGTTAGACAACACTTTTAGTCATTTGTGTCAAAATATTTGGAGCTTGCCTCAGACAGATGCAGGAAAGAAAGAGATAGCCAGAGGTGTAACCTTACCAAAAGAGATGAGAGGAGGTATCCTGCAAAACACTACCACACTTCCTTCTGTGCTGTGCCCTGTCTCCCAACATTTTTTATACCCAAGCAAAAGTATTGTCAGTAAAAATATGACAGCCTGATGTTTAAACTTTGGCCAATGTAAAGTTTACCCCCTTCCCCCAATTTCCTTTTTGTTTGTTTGTTGTTGTTGTTTTACTTTAAATAAGCCAATGTTATGATATTGCGAAAAAAGCAAACGATCAAAAAGAACATTTCTGTTTTTCATCTAAAATGTCAAACTTCTACTGTTTCACATACAATGTCAGGATGTGCTGAAAATATAGGAAGAAGGCCCAACTTTTTGACATTTCACATACATTTAATAAGAAAATTAAAAGAAAGAATATTACAAATAAAACAAATCAAAAGTAACTGTCAGCTTTAGTGTTGCTATAAAGCCTAAAATATTGGATTGGATGGGTAAAGACATAAGCTATGATTATTACTGAACTGCATTCAACCAGCGACTCAAAATTTTGAGATTAAGAATCGCTTTTGTGACAGTGTCCTTTTCCCAGATAGCCCATATTTTTCAACTCTGCAAGGGTTCAAATTGCACACCTTCTTGCAGTGTTTACAACTGAACCACGGTGGTGTCAAAAGTAAATACGTTCACAGCATTCGCTTAGAATTTCATGGCAACTGAAAACGTCACACTCGGCCATGCAGACTTAAGAGCTTTGACTGATAATCATGTTCACAATGTCAGCAAAGGACCATTGAGCAATTATTTTGCTAAATATTCTAAGTGAGAAAATATAAAGATGACTATAGAATAAATAAAAACATATGGGTATGCAATATGAACTTGACACTGTAGGATCTTTCTTGCATATGGGCACATCCACAAATTACCTGGACTGCATATTTTAGATTTTTAACCATAAATAGCCAGAAATAAATCTGTTAGGTAAGCCCCAGACTCATCTTTTTAACTATTAAGCAGATCAATCGTGTTTATGTGCACCATCCATTCTAAAGACTGACCTAAAGCAAGAAAAACCCCCTGAACATTTCCAAGTGACTATGCGGCCTATGTTGTGACAGTGTTTCACTGCACACTTCCACATCAGCTGATCCATGTGAGCTTCACTGACAGCATATGGGATCAACTTCAGCAGAAGACTTTTCCTCTGACAAACATCTGACAAGCCGCTAAAAGGGTTCAGTTCCCCTTTCCAAAAATCTCTAAATGGAACGAGTCTGCTGTTGAGTTCTGCTTGTTTTCCAGCAACAGTCTGCTCTCTACAACGTTTTCATACAGACAATCAATCTGAAAGCAGTTTCTGATTAAGTAACAGCATTGCTGCCTGAGGGCTAATGTCTCAGTATTTTGTTGAAAATGTTCTTACATATAAACTACGGCCAGATCAGAACGAGTAACACAAACACACACAAAAAAAGGTGGGTCAGTTAGAAATGACATCACGTCTGAGGTGTTACAGTGTATGCACGTCCTTTGCGGGAGGTATGGAAAAAGCACATCAGAAGGATGACAGTTTTCACACGTGTGTGCAAGTTAATTCCACCCGCAGGTTATGTAACTTAACAAAAACAACCCAAAGACTTCTTCATTCTCAAAAAAAGGTTTCCAGGCTACAGGTGAGAACATTTATTGGTACTGCTGCTGAAAAGGAACTCATCCAATGTCGTGGTGCGTGTTAAAACACAGTATGTGGTTTGAATTATTGTCAAAACAGCTCACCGACGTATCATAACAACAACAACGACAACACAGTTCTAAATCCTCTCTATACCTGAACACGCCTTACATTCCTGCACCATTCAAATTAAAAGGTTGTCAATGAATCCTTTCACTGTAGATTAATCTGCCAATTATTGCCCCGATGACAGTGTAAAATCTCAGGGCAGCAGTGGAAAATACCCATCCTAGTTTCCCAGAGTCCAAATTTCAATATCTAATTTTGTCACGATCAGAGTCCACAGCCCAAAGATATTGAGTTAGCAGTCATATTAAGCAAACAGCAATGTTTACAGTAGAAAAATCTATAAACATATTTGAGGAATTTTTGTTAAAAGACATAAATTACTATCAAAATAGATGTGGCTTCTTTTCTTGTGCTCATCTAGAATTACAGCTCTTATTCAAATGAAATGAATTTGACCGTTTCTGCATGTATGTGAACTGCCCCTCTGTGACTGAGCAGATCAATGCAACAGTAGATGTAGAAAGTAACTCGTGTCATTACAATGCAACAGTTCAGTGATATCCAGTAGAGTGCAAGACAAATATCTGTGAAAAATATTCCTAAAAGACCAAAAAACTCGAGTTATCCATGTATTCAGTGCACTGTATTGTCAGGGAGTATTATCCCTATTTTTCAACTTTTGAATAATCTGTAAATTCACTCAGTTAGCTCTCCGATTCTCTTGCCGTCTGCCATTGTCGCTTTCCGAGCTGCTTCTTCCTCAACGCAAGCCGGTTAACGACATTCATTTTAACCTCATTTATTTGCTCAATGTCAACATGAAGAGTCAAGAAATTGTGGCTCTAGCTAAGGAATCCATTTAGATTGGCAGTATGCGCAAGAAGTTTAAGTCGCATAGCCATTTTAGCGTTACTGTAAGCTTTGGAGAAAAACTAAAGGACTGACGCTTGTCAGTTTTTAAAGGTTAAAAAAAAAGAAAAAAAATCACATACTCTGATAATATAGGCTAAGGGGTCAGAGTAATGACTGAGGCCTCACAGGGTTAAATAAAAAAATTGATTCTGTTGCTAGTGTATTGATAACACCATAGGAGGAAGCGGATGTGGTATACTGCAGTATCGATTTTGTCCCAAACCTAGGAGCAGTTGCAGCACGGCATCATTATGTAGTGTTTATAAAGGGAAAAAAAAGTCTCATATTCAAACTTACGATGTGTCTGTCATTACTTAGCAAGTTTATATGTATTTGTCCTAGAATTAATATTACACTGCAGCTTGCATTTCTACAAGACTTTGCCCAGGCCTGCGAGTTGAATTTCATGCTTACTGCTGACCATTTATCCTTGCGTGGTTCACACTACATGTGAGAAGTGTTTATATCTGTGCCGTTTATATTTAATTTTATCAGTGTCTGAGCTGTGATGTGTTATATATATATATATATATATATATATATATATATATATATATATATATATATATATATATATATATATATATATATATATATATATATATATATATATATATACACACACACTTGCAGATTTAGAGAAGATTTTCTCAACATTCAACTGAGCAAAAGTGCAAAGGATGTAGAACTTCTAATGAACACCACACCAGGCTTATCAAGATGCAACAAATTTACCCACAGTGGTTTTCTTCAACCAGAGATAAACTGGATGACACAGAAAAATTTCTACAGTATGTTATTAAATATAACCCGCTAAACAGTGAAGTGACGCTGTGTTTGAAGATGAGCAATTTAATGTTGCCCAACGCCACGGCAAAAAGGAAGGACATGAAAGATTTTTCATATCAGGATATAATAAATTACTATTTAGTCTTTACCAGGTCTTACAATTAGGTAAATACAACTTCAGATGAATAACAAAATAAATAAACCACAATTCAGTAAGAAACTGTGTGTGAAAAATTAAGTACACCGCATGATTCAAATGCATATAGAGCCGCCTATAGCAGCAATAGCTTGGAGTAATTATTTTCTGTATGCCTTCATGAGTTTCTCATATTGTTGTGGAGGTATTTCGTCCCACGCTTCTTTACAGCTTTGCAGGCATTCATTTATGCACAGCTCTCTTAAGGTCCCACCACAGCATATCACTCAGGCTGATGTCTGGACTTTGACTTGTCTACTGCAACACTTATTCATTTTCTTTTTCAACTATTCTGTTGTAGATTTGCTGCTTTGTTGCATGACCCAGTTTCAGCCAAGCTTTAGCTGTAGACAGATGGCTTCACTCTAGAATACTTATGGTTCATGGTTGACTCAATGACTGCAAGGTGCCTAGTTCCTGTGGCTGCAAAACAAACCCAACCCATCACCTTTCCACCACCGTGCTTGACAACTGGTATGGGGTGTTTGTGCTGACATGCTGTGTTTAGTTTTCACTAGTGGTGGTGCTTTGCATTATTATCAAATATCTCCAGTTTGGTCTTACCTGTTCAAATAACATTGCCTCGGAAGTCTTGTGATTTGCTCAGATGCATTTTTGCCTAAGCGGTGCTGTCATGTTCTTTTTATTAAGAAGAGGCTTCCAAACAAGCCATACTTGTTCCATCTTGTTCTTTTTTTACTGTCACAAACTTTAACACTTAAAATGCTAGCTGAGGCCTGTACAGTCTGAGATGTAGCTTTTAGGTTTTTTGCAGTTTTCTGAGGATTGCAAGGTCTGCAATGAATTTGTTAGGAGATCCACACTTAAAGACTGATGGACTTTAAATTGTTTGGAAATGGCCTCATATACTTTCCTGATGTCTTTTCTCTTTGCCACTGTGTTAACACACCTGAATTCCCCAGAGCAGTAAATTCCTGAAACGTCTGCTTATGTAGAGATGCTCACACTCACTGATGATCAATTTCAGACTCACAAACAGCTAAGGCCACCACCACTATGTCTTCCATACATACACCTGCCCACCAACCCACTAATCTGAGCCATTGTCTAAGTAGCACCTCATCCTTCAGGCTATTTACATACAGACTATATACACGGACCAAGTCCTTTGCAATTTGTCCTTTTAATGAGTGACTTCATCTTGCTTTGTTATTTATTACTGTTGTCCTATTGTCTATTTATATTTCCTGCACAGTTTCACTGTACATGTACAATGACAATAAAGACGTACTCTATTCTATTCCAACCAAGTGCATCTGATTGGCAGCATTAGTCTTTCACACACTGCTTCTGCATTTTGGCTTAATTTTTGTTAAATAAATAACACTGTGTAATATGAATTTACTTAATTTTAAAAACTGCTAAGGACCAGATGATTTTAAATGCGCTTTTATGCCCTTTTTCGCCAATTGTATTTCAGTATCTCCAACCAGAGCTTGTAAACATAACAGGGTATGACCATGAGGTTACAAGAACTAAGTTGTTTTGTTTTGTTTTGTTTTTCAAGCCAGGACACAAAACTCAAATAAATGGTTGAGAGTATAAAAGTATTCATTCATAAAACTCTAGAAGCGGCTCAGAATTCATCAAAGCTTGCCAGCGAACTCACTTTCCATCTCCGTAGCTCTCTGATATTAAAATGAGTTGATGGTGCCTAATGACTCAAACATGATTTCGATTCATGTATATGTCACCTGGTATCTGTCACACACTAAACAAGGGGGTTAGAAAATGATTAGCATGATACTGCTGAGTTTTACTGAGGGTGCTGTGCAGGATGTGTTGCAGCAGTCTCTTTGAAAACAAACTATACACTCATGTAGTGACTAACAGAACTGGAGCAAACTTTTTCACTTAAAAAGACAGACTGAAGCCCAGGTATCCAAGCTGCATATTTATGACACGCTCAGAAGGCACGTCTGTCTACTGACAATTATTCTGCAAGACCACATCCTGCTATGTCAAGCCGCACATACATCATAGTGTGCTGTAGAGTAATACACAAGTGTGCGAGCCACAAATGAGTGCAGCCAATTATCTGATTGGCAACACGGGGCAAAAACTGAAAGGCAAATCACGTGGAGTGGTGAAAAAAAATGCACAAAATACACTTTAAGAGAGGATGGAACAAATGGGTCCACTTCTCAGCACTTTATATTTAGAAGCATGCAAGACTGCTGTTTCCACAGTTAATGGACATCATTCTTTCATTGCCATTGATAAGGGGTAAATACACGGGGCCAAATCGTTCCTGAACGATTACACACTTCCAGTAAAAACCCTGGTATTCTATTTCTGAACATTAATGAGCAGCTCAGGCCAATTTCACCTCTCCAGGAGTATCAAATGGCAGCTATGAGCTCATGGGCGTATGAAACCCTTCGCTAAGAAGATGATACTGATTTAACAAAAAAACAAACAAAAAAAACCATCAACACAAAAAAAAAAGAAAAGAACACCACTAAGCCTACCCTCCTTTGTGTGTGTGTGTGTGTGCTCTTTTTGTTGCATCCGGAGCAGAGTGCAGCTGTGCACAAGGCATCCTGCTACCCAAGAGACAGATGACATTACGACTCACTAAAGGCCTGTGCGTCCTCAGTTAGACACGCTGCTTTGTTGAAGATTAACCTGAATGTCAGCTTCCTGGTACTATACAGAATATTCCTATTAAAAAGGAACAAAAGAGCGCAAGGAAACAGTGTTTCTTCTCTGCGTCGACCCTGGAACTATTTGTACCCGACACGTGATTTAATTTCTTCTTCCTCTGATATTCATACCTGCTTTTTCCAAGAGAAATAAATATATTATATTGCAAGAAAATAATCCCAAACAACTGAACATTTAAGCAACTTGTCGTTCAGTAAGAAGCACTTTAAACACTGATATTACGACACACAGGCGGGGTTGCATATTTTCTTTCTATCATACAACTTTAGCTATTAGATCGATTTATGCGCTTAAAAAGCAGCCGCTTCAGTTTTACTTCTACCGTACTGATCCCAGTTTCTCCAAATTGTCTTTAGTGTAAAAACCTCTTCAACCAACCAACCTCTTAAACTACTCATGTATTTGTGAAGTAACTTTCATTTTTAATCCTAGCAGTACAACTTACATTTTTCACAACACAAAGGTTTTGGCGTCTTTAAAGGTTAATCAGTTGCCTTGGGTTCCAATGTAGACATCAACTAAAATATCTTACACCAATAGCTGCTAGTTATGTGACGCTTAAAGCGCTTTTACCTGTAATGTATTAAAAAAATAAAAAATAAATTAAAAAAAATCCCACATCTACAATATCACTGCACCACCAGTCTCTTATTGATCAGTGGAATTGTGAGGTTTCACTGCGTCTTTGCTGTATGAATTCAATTATTTGGGGCTTTTAGATGTGACATCACATCCTAACTGACAACACTATCCAACTGTTCACAATACCATCATGTCGGCCCATTGTGCAAGTCTTTTGTGAGGCATTCAAGCACCTTAAAAAACATTGCACCCATCATATTTCTGACTGTATGCCAACCAACCAGTTCTGGCACATATACCTTACAAATTTACCAGTCATCAGGAGCGCTGATATTTGTATGAGCATGTTTGCACTGACAGAATACTCACTCTCGCCCTCTATTTTATCCGTGCCCCGAGTCCAGATAATAGTCCTGGTCTCCAGCTTTACTTGAAATGTCCTTCTCTCTGGCCGCTGGGACTTCTTAGAATAAAATAGTGTCAGTACTGTCCCCAGCTCCAGGTCTCGGTACAGGTTGTTCATCTCTGTGGCGTTGTCCATCCACGGCACAGGTCCGTTGGAAAAGAAGCCAGAGGTCCCAGCCATGTTCACTTCCCCTGTTTGTTATCCGTTTCCTCTCAGAACAATCTGCTCAGTCCAGGCTTAGACAGGGATACCTACAGCAGGAGAAGAAGGGAGGGGAAGCCCGTGAAACAACAATTCCTCTGGGACTTCATGTGTGTCAGTGCTGCATGCACATTATAAGGCACCAAAGAGTTTGATGCTCTCAAGAGCCATGTTTTAAACGATACTGGATAAAGTGTAAATGTTTCTATCATCCAATCTTTATAAATAAATGCACACTGTAAGACACTGCTACCCATATGTTGAGATACATGTCAAATACGAACGTAGGGAGTAATAATGCTTTATAATGACCATTTATAAAATTATATTTCTAAAAACTCTTGTTTAATGTTCAGCCCCGAAGCCACAAATGACTCATGTCATACACACACACAAATATATATGTATATATATATATATATATATATATATATATATATATATATAATAACCTAGATATTTTACGTTGTACGTTTTGATTACAAACATTCAACTTCTCAGATCATTTTATCTTCCGTACTTACATGCTAAACAAAATAGTACAAAATATCACTATGTAGTTTTGCAGCACATAAATTCACCAAATAATGAAAATGTGGGCAAAGAATATATTTCAAAACATACCTTTGACCTTATTAAACTTAAGGGTACAGTTACTGAGAGCAACGATTAGGCTACAACCTTTCAATCCCATCAGAGAGAGTGCATTATGTATCATTAAGAGTGGTGTGAATAAATGAGAGCTGCATCCGAAACCCATCGTGCAACCAGAAATCATGTTGATGTAGATAAAAACAACAGAAAGGAGAGAGGGGGTTTAATGTTATTTAGACTGCTTTTTCAATTAAAAACAGAAAATGACCAACAGGCCTGTAACTCCCTACAGGAAAAAAAGTTTCCTGTGAAAACATTTTTAGGAATACAACTGGTGGCGAATGGCAGAAGAGTGGGGTTAACGCTGTAACAAGAACCGTCTGGCTATTTTCACGGCGTGGAAACGGGGCCGGTGTGTGCTAGCATTTCGCTGGGCGAAAACAACAAACATACCCTGCTAGACCCGTAAAAAAACAGGGGGACTAAGGTAGCAGTAGCTGTTCTATTCATTCCTACTCCTCCTTTTCCTTTTCCGTGCGGAGAAAAATTAACTGGGAAAACAACACGTCGGAGAGGGGCTGCCGTGCTGGAACTACCTACCGCCGCAATCTCGGCCCGACCGCACATCTCCAACGGCTGGCTGCTCCTCTCTCCTCGCGTCTTTTCTCCTTCTTTTTTTCCCACCCACACTCAGGTTTTCCGTGATTAAATCATCGCCGGGCTCTCATAAGGCGCTGCGGTCCGGACAACAACAATTCCCGTTTCCTCTTCTCGCCTCTGGCCGTCCATAGAGAGAGAGAGAGAGGCAGACAGACACCGAAGCCCGTGGTAAGACTACGCAAGTTTGTCTGCTCTCGGATCAAGCCAGCGCAGGCCCTCTCTGGCACGTCAAGCTACCCGGAGTCTGTCACGAGGCTTCCGTCGCGGCTTTTCACAATAAAAGAACCACCCGCGTCGCGTAAAGAGGTTGAGAATGTAGTTAATAAAGATTAATTACTCACGTGTAACATTAGATTCAGCATCACTTTAATTAAACAAAGGTAAAAAAAAAATCACATAGTCCCTTTCAGTTGAAAAATAAATCAGCGCCCGTTTCTTAACTAGGGCGACCTGATGTCCCTCTTTATGTGGGACAGCGCAGTTTTATTTATTCGTTTTTTATTTTTGTTTTTTGTTTTATTCCTTGCCCCACTGTCCCACATCTTGAGACGACGTTACACATTTTGACTGGTTCATGCACATTTCTGGCTTTTGTAAAAGCTTTTTAATATAGTCAGAAAAAGGTTATCCTAATGCCAGTTCAATCCACTTTTATTTATATAGTGCCAAATCACAAAAACAGTTACCTCAAGGTGCTTTGTATTGTAAAGTAATGACCCTACAATAATATAGACAAAACCTCAACAATAACTCGACCTCCTTATGAGCTAGCATTTCGCACAAACTGTGTTTAGTCAGCATTTATTTTATAGCGATCTGATCGCCCTATTCCCAACAGCTGTATGAAACAGAAACATAATACTTCACATACCTTTCACACATTTAACATATGTATGTTTATTATCATTATCAGTGTTTATTATCAAAGTAGTTGCGCTTTATTTCAAATAAACAGAGGCATCACCATGAGTGTTGTGTGTACTTTTGGTTGTTTGTTGTGTTTTGTTTATGCAGTTGCTTTATCATCTGTGGTGACGGTGAAGCATGTTGTAATACTGGTTTTAAACAGGAGGCAACATCCACAGTTAAATGAGGAAGCAGAAAAAACTGCCGCTCCTTGAGGTTCCTTGAAGGAAATGGAGGCCCTGTCATATTTTCAAGCTATGACAGGGCTCATAGGGGAGATCGTCTGATTGTTGGGGAGCGTTTCTAATGGGCCTTTACTCTCCTATATAAAACACCATGAGGTGGCTGATGTTGTGAACTGGTGCGACATAATTAAAATTAAAAAACAAGTAGTTGTCACTTGAAGATGGCTCCTAAATGGAGTCTGATTCCATACACTCTTATATAAAATGTTCAGCGTCACAACACAAAAAAGTATATTTACAAAATAGCGTTTGCAAAATACAATTTGGACAGTTTCTGTCTGTTTGGACAGTTTCAGCCCTCATAGGGCAATTAATTTTTTTAGTAAAAATCCAAAATTCCAAAGCCACGGTTGATGTCATAGTGGTTATGTCCATCTTTGTATACAGTTTATAGGTTTAAACAGGTATTAATCACTTGTATGTTAAGTTTACATCCAAGCCATTTATTACTGATACCATCTAATTATATGCTTGTAACTTTTCTTACTGCATCATTTTGAAACATTCTTTCTTCTTGTTGTTTACCTTGGATTTCTTTGTACGTAGAGAAGCAGATACATCAGACAGTTTGTTTCTCTAATAGTCACACTTATTAGTGGGAAAAAGTGACTAAATAAAACCAATAACTACACTTTAAGGTCACTTAAATTTCAGGTAGATAACTTAATCAGACTGATTTATGTCCTTCAAAGAAACCACTGACGTCTTTATGGGTTTCATTTTCATTTCTACCTTACTAACCCTGTTTCCCTAATTATTCTTCAGTGTACAGTATTATCAACACACCGATATTTTTTGTATTTGCTCAACAGAATTGTGACATTAAATTTCTCCCGCTGCCTTTAATGTCCATGTTTTATAAACCCAAGGACTAAGGGTTGTTGTTTCGACCTGATTTGCCATCTCTAAAAGTCAGTCAGTAGCCCTGTATTACAATATTCAGCTAAAATATGTGTATATAGCTGCCAATTGCTGCGAGGTAAAGCACCGTTACCTGATTTGCGTTCTAAATCCAACATCTGCAAAACTCTTTTGAGGGCAAACGTTGTGACAAAGACATGCACTTAATTTGTAGTCAATCATGGCACTTCCGGTTTGACCCTGCTGTTCTGACTGCAAATAACGGCACAACGAGCAGTTGAAGCGGAATGGTATCGGCCTCTTAAAGACCCAGACCTTTCCTGAACACAGAGCTTACTGTGTCTCCTAAACATAGCCTTAAATAAACTTTTATTTTTTTAAGTTATTTTTTCCATTATAATTGTACATTTTAAAACATTTATCTAAATCCTGACAGTATATTGTAACAGTAGAGAATAATGATAAGTAAGTCGTTGACTGATTCCTGTTGATTCCCTCCACATCAGGAATCAGACAATGATTACACAGACATGTGCAATCAGACAATGAGCTTATTTTTAATACCCACTTGAAAACTAATCAAAGCTGGCAACAAAAAGACGAAAAAGACAAGTCTGATGTTTTATTCTGAAACCTACAAAGCTCAAAACAAGCATTCAACTAATCAGGATTGCGATTGTGTGGTACAAGATCATATAGCAAGAAATATTAATGACAAAAGTTAGAATATCCATTCACATTTGCAAATGAATTCAAAGACACGTTCTGCTTTATCAGAGCAATACAAAAACAGCACGTTACAATGACAGACTTTTGAGATCTTATTTGGCAAAAATCCACACCCCTTTTGTCAGGAGGAGCTATCCTGTATTTATTTATTTATTTTTTTAGCTCTGGCACACAGTACATACACTGCCTTTCAGCTGCTTCAAGTAACCAAGATCCATATTACACAGAGTTCATCGTAAAACTGAGGAAACGAACACGCAAAAGTTGCATTTGAGCAATGAAAAGCCTTCTGTTATAATGCTTACAGCACACATTTTAAAAAATACTGAATCAGTCACTAAAAAAACAAAACAAAACAAAAAAACAGACAAAAAGTATATGTACATCCCTGAAAGAAATAGCAAACTCAGAGAGGTGATGGAAAAAAGGACGACATTCTGTGCGCTAATAGTTGTGCGAGCATAGTGCTGGGGGTTTTCTGATCTTCACACTGTCACCAGTCTGTCATTTCATTTCATCTTTCACACTAAAATTACACAAATGAAAAGTCATCACATCACCTCTCTCTCGTGTTGCGTCTCACAGTCTCCCATACAAACATTTTTTTGAATTCATTATTCTATGACAATATAGATTTATTTCTCAATAAATCTGATGGCTTACAAATTTCAGTACATTTTATCTCACAAAAGATAATACTAATGCGTCCGTCGCTGCTGGGTCACAGGCAGATAGCTGCAGCTACATACGCACTACTGTAGTTTTGTAAGAGAGAGATGCCCTTCGGCAGCTTGGTCAAATGGTTAAGGAGTTATTTTCCTATACATAGCTAATCCTTATGTACAGCACAATTATTCACCTGCGATCGGATCTTGAGCAGAGGCTTACCTTCCTCCTTCACTGCCCTGCAGCAGCAACACAGTGGAAACATTTTGACATCTCCTGGAAACCATTTTCATATCAAAGGCATGGGTATAAAAGGTAAAACATTAAATAGGTTTAAAACTCATAGTCTTTATCGGCCATGTCGATCGCCCAGGCAAACTTCTCTCTCTGGGTTTTGTTGTAGATTTTCTCAATGGGAATGCCGAACTTCTTGCACCTGGGATTGGACAGACAGAATAAAAAAAGAAAGACTGGGTGAAATGCAACAGTGGCAGTTCGACCAATAGGTTGATAAAAGAGTGGTTTTGTTTCAGCTGAGGGCTGCTTTTAGGTCTTGCGAGCTTCCGTTAAATGCAGTTTTCTTACGCTTCTGTATAATTACGGTTTCAGATCCCCTCGGTCTCTCTCTTGCTTTTTGAGTGTTTCATTTGACAAAAACAATAAAACACAATATGAACAATTTAAAGATTCAGAGATTTGACTTAATTTTTCATATATTCTATACATATTGTGATAACTTGATTTCACATTGATTTGGCCACAAAAAGCATGCAGTGAAAGTCTGCTGTCACGTCAATACTAATACTGGATTTTATTTTTTGTTACAGTACTGGTAAATTTGCAGCAGTTTGTTGGATATCAGTAGGACATCACAGACTCTGACTGGGCCGTTTGTACTTGGTTTGCAGGCAATCTAAACAATGTGGCATGAAAGTGTCCATGTGACTCACTGAACAGGAAAGTCTAAGAAGAATATTAGAGAGCAAATCAGCTGCAAACAGAAAATTAGTTTCTGTTTTCAAAGAAAGGTTTTATGCACACATTCACAGAACACTGAACTACTGGTGATGGTAAAAAAAATGATTCACTCCGGTTACACGGCCCTCGTGTAGGCCTCTTTTTCTACCACAAACTTATCAGTAGAAACACCTTATACCAACTGTCAAGCACGGTGGTGGAGGGGTGATGATTTGGGCTTGTTTTGACCTGCGAACTCAAGTATTCTTGAGGGAGATGTCAGGCCATCTGTCCAACAGCTAAAGCTCAGCACAAGTATGGGTATTCCAAGCACAGCAGCAAATCTACAAAAAATAAGAGTCGAGGTGTTGCAACAGGCCAGTCAAAGTCCAGACCTCAACCCGAATGAAATGTGGTAGGACCTTAAGAGAGCTGTGCAGATGCCCACAAACCTCAATGAACTAAAGCAAAACTAAAGCTGTAAAGAAATGCGTGACAAAGTTTCTTCACAACAATGTGAACGACTGATTAAGTCTTACAGAGAACAATTACTTTAAGTTATTGCTGCTAAAGGCGGTTGTTGGGGTCGAGTTTTTGAAAGCTTTCTTTTTCACATCATTGTGATTTGAGACGTCTGGAACAAAGGTACTTAAATGACACACAAAATTTTACAAGCCTGCTGCCTGTGGCAGGACATAAAACATATTTATCCATCCTTTTTAAAAATCTGTTTATTCAATTCAGGGTCGCAGGGAGGCTGGAGTCTATCCTGGCTGTGTTGGGGTGAAAGGTACACAGTGGACAGGTCGACAGTCAATCGTTATGCTCTCATATTATTTCTAATACATACAAACAAACACACAGCTTCTGATTTTGTAGTTTTTACATAAAAAACAATTACGGTTTATAATTGAAGGTCAAACCTTAACATGTGGATCCAATACTCTAACAAACTAACAATCACACTTCACACAGCTTTATGTGACTGTTGAGGGCAAAGTTAAAAGCATAAAATGTGGCAAGAATGGAGTAGAAGAAGAATAAAGACAGAATGAAACACTTTTGATTGGACAGCTTTGACAAAGATTACTTAATAAATATTACAATGTATATTAAGTATTTATACTTCTTCTGCAGTGCGGTACTGTTTATGTTATGGTCTCAAGGGTCTTGCATGTTATTTGGACTCTCAGTTAACATTAGTGAAAGTCAGTTTCTGTTTAATTGCTGCTGCTGCTGCTTTTAATGTTTAAAGTTTTTGATCTTTGTGTTCAACTTTTGACTCCTTGCTTCAGATTTACCATTCAAGTGATTCATTTCTGATTTGTGTTATTATTATATTTTGGTTTCTGTCCTGACTCCCCAGTGTTCTTCAGTCTCATGAGTCATGTGAGTTTCTTGTCTGTGTTTAGTAGGTAACATTCGGCTTGTGTTGGCCTCTGTGTATAAACAGTATAGCCTCCCTCGACTTCAGCACAGAATCGGCTATGCTTTCCCGTGTATAAATCCCTGTGAGCTCTTGTAGCTTTGGGATTCTCCGTTTATCATTTTGTTAACAGTTAATTTTGTAATTTGTAGATAAAGACTCAATAATGACTTTCCTGGTTAAGTCATCCAAAAGCTAAAGCTGTTACTAAGATATAACAAAATGAGAGAAATCATGATTAACTAGCTAAAATTTTAATTTCCTAGCCGTTAAGCCAGTGTACCTTCACCCTACCATTACTCACAAATACCATAGTTTACACCACGTTCCCATGCACCACCCTTTATTGGGATCCCCATCCCTTACGCCCTACAACCAAGAAAATCACAGAGGATTCCTGTATCCATTGTGCTTGAGAAGGAGGTTCTCCATAAATAGCTGTGGGGCATCGGTTAAGGAGGGCGGACCACCATGTTCCCCCTCTCTATGGCCAAGTCCCTCCATTCACCCACAGACAGCACCTCATTGCCTTCCCACATGGAGGAAGGAGGGCTGTTTTGCGACGCTCCCTAGCTTTCAGAAACAAACCCCATTGTTCCTCACGCTCACATGCTTTTCTTCCTCTTATTTTCCTTTTGCAGCAGTTAGCTTTTTTGCTTGAGCTGCTCCTTTTCCTACAATGCAAAAGCATTTCCTGCCTTTCTGTCACCAAGGGTAGGTATGGACTGCACATGCCCACCCACCCAGAGACTGCCTGCCTATTTATCAGTAGGGGGGGGGGGGTTGCTCATAATGTCATAGTATAAAACAACAAACAAACAAACAAACAAACAAAAAAAGACGCTCTGATTAAATAATAATTAACAGCTAATAAACGCAGATACAGAATGTCTTCTGTGCACAATAAATACCATGCCACAGAGATGCGTGGATCCAGGTAATTAAGCTTGGAGGTTCCCAGAGCAATTTGTTTGTTCTCCTCTCTGTCTGTGGCTTGCACCTGGAGTTTCATCAGCTGCTCCTCTATCCTCTGTATAGCTTTACGCTTCACCTCCACAGCCCTTACAAAGAAAAACAAACACAGGGCAGAGAGAAGGAAGAAGACAGATACACAAGATGCAAAGGAAAACAAAGACGGGGGTGTACGAAGGCGGGGAGACAGAGAGAGACGAGGAATTATAACGACAGACTTTAAATGCCCTGGACACCTTTTAAACTTCGTTGCTCGGGAGCAAAGATGTTTAAGTAATTAAGTAATTGATCAAACTCTCTTGTACTCATTAGCGGTGCTAATGCTTTCTTACTTTTTGCTCTTGTCATCATGGGAAACCTTGTGATCAGCTTTGGCAGCCTTCAGCTGCTTCCTGGCTGCTGATAGTTGATTTTGTTTCTCATCGATCTACAATCACAACAAATGCACACAGAGTGAAGTCTAAAACCTGCACCACGAAAAGAGTGGATAGCTTTATCTTTAATGGGTACAAAAAATGCCTGTTTACTGAGAAAAAATTCTAATGGAGGAATAACAAAACCAGAAACGGTCGTAACACAGACGTTTACCTTGTTCTGAAGATTTTGCATGGACTTCTCGAATGTTTTGGGTGGAGCTCTCTGGTGGTTGCAAAGAATGGCCACGGCCCGGTTGGCTCGGTTGTACGATAGGATCTTTGCTGGGATGCTGTCATCAGCTGTTGATCCAAAAACAACATAAGAGGAAAAGTTTAGAATGATTTAAATTTGAAATGACCCAAACTTTGCTGTGACTGTTTGCAGGCGCAGTAAGGGTTTAGCCAGTTTGCTAAATTGCTGCTAACCTGCTGTTACTATAATTATATCACATAATGTAATAAAGTAGTTATTTTTGAATGGAAAGGCCCAAAAAGGCATTAAGTGTACAATGCTCATGTGAAGAGTAATTATATTCCATTCCTTCTTCCTTCCTTTTTCACCTTTTCTCTGTGCTGTTGCTCTCCCAGTTTTAATGAACAGACACACGTATAATGACATCTGTCTGTACAGTACAAGTAGACTGGTATACAACTTAAAACTACAGGCTTAAAGTTACCTGTGTGAGAGGAGCAGGAGTCAGTACTTTTGTTTACATGGTGGAAACAGTACTTTAATACCAGCACTGTCATGAATATAAACTCCAGAGTCCAGGTGTCACAAACAGTGACTGTAGAAAACAAAATCTCTTCTTCAGTCACTGGTCACAACACAGCACAGAAGCCACCAGTTACAGCTTCACATACACTCCCAGGTCACTTTATTATGCAAACTTGTTCAGCTGCTTGCAAATATCTAATTAGCCATGGCAGCAGCTCAGTACATTTAGGAATGTAGACACGGTCAAGTTCAAAGCGAGCGTCAGAATGAGAAAGAAAAGTGATTTAAATGTCTTTGAACCTGGCGTGCTGGTTGGTGCCAGGCTGGTCTGAGTATCTGAGAAACTGCTGATTTGCTGGGATTTTCCCATACAACCATCTCTAATGGTACAGAGAACTGTATAAAAAAGAAAAAATATCCAGTGAGCAGCAGTTCTCTGGGAAAAAATGCCTTGTTCGTGTCAGAAATCAGAGAAGAATAACCTGAATGCTTTGAGCTGACAGGAAGGAAACAGTAAAAGTTAAAGAACCAATTGTTATAGCCAAGGTATGCAGAAGAGCACCTCTAAAAGCACAACACATTTAACACTGAAGAAGACGGGCTACAGCAGCAGAAGATGACACCGGGTGCCACATCAGTCAGCAAAGAACACGAACATGAGTCTACAATTTGCACGGGCTCACCCAAACTGCACAACAGAAGATTGGCTCATCTGATGAGATTTGAGTTCATTCTGTAGGTTCAGAATTTGATGTACATGAAAACACTGATTCATCCTGTCTTATAATAGTTCAGACTGCTGCTGCTGGTGAAATGTTGTGGGATATGTTTTCTTGGCAGACTTCGGGCCCCTTAATACCAGCTGAGCATTGTTTAAATGTCACAGCCTGCCTGAGTATTGTTGCTGAATCCATCTAACCCCGCTCCTGTCAGGATAAAACACCATGTCACAAAGCTCAGATCATCTCAGTCTGGTTTCTTGAACATAACAAGAAGTTCACTGTACTCAAACAACCTCCACAGTCACCAGATCTCAAACCAATAGAGAAACTTTGGAATGAGGTGGAATGGGAGATTTGAGTTATGGATGTGTGGCTGACAAATCTGCAACAACTGATGCTGTCATATGAATATGGACCAAAATCTCTGAGGAATGTTTCCAGCACCTTGTTGAATCTATATCATGAAGAATTAAGGCAGTTGTGAAGGCCAAACCTGAGAGTAGCAAAGAGTACCTAATAAATTGTTCCATCACTACAAATGATAGAGATGAAAGAGACTAGCACTAACTTATTTAATGATGACAATGAGTTGCTATAAGATTACATGAAACCATTTTCACTCACAACAGGTCAGCTCCTTGAGCTGCTGTTGCAGGGTGATGGAGGCGTTATAGGTACGGAAAACTTTGGCTGTAAGTCCATCCATCAGCTCCTGTAGGTGCTTATTTAGAATAGATGTCTGCAGGAAACACAGAAAAGAAGAGAGAACAACAGTTAAGGAGGGCAGGTGAATCAGAATTATACAAAGTAGTTAAAGTAAACAGTTAACGTGAAGGCAGGTATTCTTGTGTGTTTCTCACATTCAGTCTGTCAAAGAGGTCGTCTTCAGGCTGTTTGTTTTCCAGGAACAACTGGAGGTTTTTAAAGACCTGACAGGAAACAAGAACGAAGATTTACTCAGCCTGAAATCAGTCACTTACATTTAACTCTTAAAACTGTGGCCATGGATGCACTGAAACATTGTTGCCAGCAGAGGGTGTGGGCTTATTTGTGCCCATGATGACAAGTGCAGGTGGTTTATGGACTGCAGGTTAGTGTGCTTTGTGTGAGTGCTTTTTAACTGGTACTTCAGAGGAAGTGCAGCCAAATAGACAGGACCCAGACGTGCTGAAGAATTTGCAATTAAAAATGAAACACTCTGTGTGTGTGTGTGTCTGTGTAGTTTGTACACTCTGTTAATGGCAGGAAACAGACCACCCTGGGAGGTACAGCTGACGGAAAGCTATTTCTTTCTGATCACCTGCCTGCACAAACATCCTCCATAGATTAGAACATTTTTATCTCATCAACACTAAATTCCACATCTGTCATTACACAACCAATATCTGCCACAGCACCTATTTCTTCCCTCATTAACTCCTCCCCTTCTCATTTCCTTCCTTACCCTCTTCTCCACGGGTATTTTGTTGTAGTAGCGGATGGAGTCTTTTCCTAAAAAGTCAAACTCCACAACGTACTCCTGGTCATCCAGCTTGGGGTACAGTTTGATGTGTTCCACTCGCAGCGAGCAGCAGCCAACAGTGTCCGCCGTCTCGCCTTCCTCCTTTTCGTTACCTGCCCTCAGAGCCAGCTATGGGAAAAACACCAAACATCACAAACATATGCAAAACTTCAGAGCAGAACATTTGGTCAAGATTTATGTAGGCCCTGTGATGAACTGCTGAGCTGTTCAGCATGTAACCCGCCCCCGGCCCAATGACAGTTGGGATAAACTCCATGTCACCCATGGGACTCTGAACAGCATGACTTGTTAAGAAAATGAATGGAGCAGATTTGTTTGGGGTTTAATCTTAGACTTAGTTTACCAGTGGAACTAAAGAAGGACCTATGATTTGTGTAAATTAACAGTAAATTTCATTTGCTGACACAGACTGGGTAATGTGTTAGAAATGAAAGGATACCACATTGTTTGATGGAAATTAACATTTTCAGCCTACAGAGGGCTGAATTTAAAGACATCCCAAAAACCACAAAGATGCTGGTCTTCTATGGCAAATGCCAATCAGGCTCCACGGTTTCATGCAGGGAGCACAGAGCCCAGTTCACCCTGCCCCTTGCACAAAGGAGCAGATACTGGGCCTACTGATGGGTTAAGGACCTTCTACGGTCAGCAAACCTTCTGGTAATGACACGTATTGATGTGCCATCCTGGAGGAGCTGGACTACCTGTGAAACCTCTGTAGGGTGCAGGTGTTGCCTCATGGTACCAGTAGTGATACTGACCCTAGCTCCAAAGGGGGGAGGAAGAAGAGGGGAAGCCTTCTAAGATAAGATTTAATTGCTGGGATTTTTATAGATGGAGATGATATGACGTATGATAGGGAACTAGCCAAAGCAGCAATGTTGAAAAAGGGAAAAGTAGATTGAAGTTGGAAGGAAATTCATTCTAATTTGGTGGGGTTTATATCTCAAGCACGGACATCAGGACTGCCTCTGCGCGTGGGCCCACGGCACTGGATGTCTGGAGTGAGAGATGAGACGAGGAGTCAGCAATGGCCTTATGGTGGCCTGGAATATGTTCAGCTCTGAATAGGAACTGGTGAGTGACTGACAGCTGTGGAAGACAACACATTAAGGGGATGATGGACCGAAATGAGAACGTAGTTCTTGGAGGCATAGGGAATGCACGAGGTGTGAAAATTCAGCTGAATTATCTACAATAGTTCACGTCACTTTACACCGATTTCCCTTTTCAACCTACTACTTCCACTAGTTCTACTTCTACTACTTAAATCAAAGCTACTGTACTGTACATTCTTGTCTATAATCTACTTTATCTATTTTATCACTTGGTGCAGTCACCATAGTTTTACTGTATTCTTACTTACCTTGTCTATGAAGTACAGCGCCACAGCTCTCTGTCTGATCCTCATCTCTTTTGACTTCCAGTCCTCTCTGTACTGAGCACGGATGCGATCCACACACTTCTTTAAACGCCGGGCAGTTTCATATTTCTGCCAGTCCTTCTCACCCTGCACACACACACACACGTACGTCCCATCAATGGGAAAATGGTAGAAAAAAAAGGTCACTGGGGGATAAGGCGGCGAGAGCGCGGGTACCTTGATCCTGGAGCTCGGGTTTAACATGATGTACTTGATGGAGCCCTGGATGTTCTCTGTCCAAGATGCTAACCAGGTTACTTTGTTGTCATGTCGAACCTCCTTCCATTTTGTCCCTGGGGGAGGTTTGGGGTGTTTGGAGTCCCTACAGAAAAAGAGCCAGAGTTACCAAACAGGTGCAAAACATGCTGGCACATTTCCACTGATCTATGTTTGGAGCTTTTCTCACAGTGGAGCTTTGTACTGATTTAAAAGCGTTCCTCAGAGGTACCAAAAATTAAATAACTGATCTTTTTTCTGCAGTGTAAACACCGCAGCTATGAGACAATAGTGCAAAGAGAACCGTTAGAGTAAAAAAAAAAATCCCACCTTCCAGTATGCGGGGGTGAACATGTCCTCCCTGGCTTGTGTTATTGTTTGCACAGATACAGTTTACACTGACAGGAAGACCACCTTTGACATGGTGCCAGAAGCACATGTGTGTGTCAGTGATACATCTGCCATACTGTATATGCGACAGGCAGCACGTACAATCTTTTACCCAGTGTTTTTCTTTGATGGCAACTGACCGCTACAATTTAGCTTTCCCATAAACTCTCACACACATCCCGCCTCCAAAGCAAAAACAACATCATTTCCACAGTCTGTAAATAAATACGGTAATCACAAAATCAAAAGACAGAAGCACAGATGAACAGAAAACAAGGCAGAGAGGTGGAAAACAAGGTGATCGGTGTGGGGTAAATGCCTGTGACCTCCAGACCAAACACTTCATCAATACTCAAAGCCTCATCACTTGCTGCTTATTATATCCTTTCACATGCACACATCTTCTTATCTTATCCCTTTAACAACAACAGTCTCATCATCTTTCACATGTCCTCACCTAAAATGGTTTTACAGGGCCACCTTGTGGTAAATCTCATAACTAAACACAATAACAACATCAACTTGTCTCCAGATTTTATGTTTCTGCTATGCTTCGCCTCTGAAACAGGAACAGTTAAAGATCAGGGCAGCTGAGGTGGTGATAACGGTGGCAAAGAGATTTCCTACTTGCTACAGTTAATAATGATGTCTTCGGGTCTGATGCGCCGCTTCAGCATGCCCATCTTTGGATGGTCCCCCCGTCCTCGGAAAAGGCCTGGCGGCTCGATGCGGAAATTTCCGATCCTCTCCTTGTGGTTGTCCATGATGCAGAAACCATACTCCTGAAGGAGCCGCTCATTTTCCTCTTTGATTTTCTACAAGATGTATGAACATATATTGAGAAATCCCGGAGTTCTCGAGGTTGGAAGAGTGCACCTAACTGCAGCAGGAATACCTGTTTCTCCTCTTTAGACATCTGTTTCCGAGCTTCTGACTGGGCCTTGAAGTACTCGCTCATCTCACTGAAGTCACATTTATTCAGGTCAGTAATCACAGACTTCTCTTCTGATGTCATTTCCTAAAATAAAACAGAAGACATGTGAAGCCCCATTTAAATACTTGGAACTTCACACTATCTGCAGAGCCATGTCCATTTTCCTCACCTTCCTCCAGTCTTTAAAGAAGTTCTTCCTAAAGATGTCCTTCGTGGTATACTCATGATCCAACATTTTGGCAAAAAATGTTGCAACCTCTTCAGCAGGAGCACTCAGCTTCATAGGCTTACCTACAAATACAGGAAATTACATTATTTTAATGAAAAAATAATAATAAGTACACAAAAATAAGTTTTCTTTAATACAAACTGACTCACCACCATAGTAAAATTTAACTTTGTCTGGCAAGGGTTCGTATGGAGGTGCAAACACTGGACCTTTATGTTCCAGGAAGCGCCATTTGGAGCCGTCGGTATATCTTTCCTCCTCCCACCTAATCATGACAAACAACAACACAACCCAACCAATGAGAGAAAAAAAACTGCACTTTATCTAAATAAGTGGTTTGTAATTTCCTGAGGAAAAGATCTATTTGTGTCTATAATTAACTCACCATTTCCACTTCTCTTCTTCTTCTTTTTTCACTTTCTTCCCGTCTGTTCCTTTTTTGTCTTTTATCTTCTTTTTGTGCTTTATACCCTAAAAAAATGGATTCAACTAAATAGATCTACAAGGAGATACACAGCAGATGCCCCAACCCGGAAAATATTTTTGTCATTACAGTGTATTAACATGTAATAAACCTCATCTTCCTCGTCTTCTTCGTACTCATGTTTCCTCTTTTTGGCCTTTTTGTCGTGTTCCAACTTGACTTTTTTGGGCTTGTATTCATATCTGTAGAAAATTACACCACTACATGAACAACCAAAGCTGAATTGCAACTACAAGAGTTTTGGATTCATTTGAATGACACGTACTCTTCATCATCATACTCTTGTCTGGAGCTCTTGTTGTGTTGGGGTGAGGGGTAGAAGCCATTGTCTTCCTCAGGTTCACTCTTAATGCCAGCAGGGCTCCTGTCTCTAATTGGCACGTCAAAGACATTGAACAGCATTTTAGTAAATGACAACAAAGCAATAACTGCTCTTTAGTATAATTATTTTAAAAGCAAATAACGGCTGATTCATGAGTACTTTTACTGCATGATAACTGCAAAGGTCTTTAGCCATCCGTCATTTCTTGTTATTTTGCTAGAAAAACGGGAAATGGGTGCAGTGATGGACTGAAACGTGCAGGCATAAATGACACTGCAGACTATAAGTCAAAAACAGAGTTTGTGCAATTCTAAAATGAAAGTCAATATTTGGTATGACCACATTTATAAAGTCTCTTAGGCAAGTCTTGTAATTTCTTTAAATCTTCAGGAATAGTTCTCCAGGCTTCTAGAAGGACATTCAAAGCTCTTCGTTGGATGTTGGCTAATGCATGACTGACCGTGTTTCTTTCTGAATTTTCTATTTTTTTGCTTTTAACTATATTAGTAGTGTGTTTTGGGATAAATAGCAAGCTGAAAAATAAAGGATTTGCCAGACACTTTTCAAATGATATTCCAGGTTCAATCAAAATCTGTCACGTTACTGTGTTCATCATTTTATCAATTTTGGCAAGTGCCATTTTTATGCTTGAATGATGAATAGATCAGTGTTAAGTGTCTTAAAAAACAAACAAAAAAAACATTCCTCTGAAAATGGTCAGGTACAAGGACTGGACTGAAAATAAGTAAAAAAACCAAAACAAAAAACACAGAAAATCAGCCAATGTTCAAAGTAAAACTTTGAAAAACCTTCTGAAATCATGGAGAACTATTGTTCAAGAGCATTTTACCACTAGAAGTAAAATATAAAGAAATGAAATGTGCTTCAGGACTCCTGCAGAGTCTGTAGTTGCAACAAAGCGATCATGTTTACCTCACATATCCATTTTCCTTCTCCCTTTTAGGCTTCTCTAAATGAGATGATTGAATCTGAGAGAAACGGGAAAATATAGAAAACCATATTAAAACGTATGCCACACCTTTGCCAACTTTAAAAACAAATTTTAAACTTTAGCATATAGTCAGAGTTAACTGAAAACCAGAGGGGCTCTGGTTGCTTGTTAGTGTTTGTTTCTAATGAGGCCAATCTCTCTGGAGGATTTTAGAAACATTAAAAAAAACAGGACCAAAAACAATTTGTCACAAAAAATAATGACTCACAATCTTTACTCCAAACACATATAAAGCTTTTCATTTAAAGGCATACCAGCGACCCATAAACAAACCTTCTCTTCTCTCCTCTTGTCTTTGTCCCTGTCTTTGTGTTTTTCTCTGTGTTTGTCTGAGCTGCTGTCGCTGTGCTTCAGTCTCTCTTTGTCTTTGTCTCTGTGTTTCTTCTCAGAGTGCTCCTTATGCTCACTAGAACACAGAAGACACAAAAGGCAGAGATCAAGCGTAAGAGGTCAGACGAGGTCCGGATGTGCAGACACAGAAGATGCCATCACAAAAAAAACAAAAAACAACCACCGGCAACGTACGCTTATCGTTTTTAATCACACAAAGGCAGAGACGCAGGCTGTCAACAATAACGGACAAAGTAATGACAGCTACTTATGACACACAAAAAGAAACCATAACAAATCCACAATGGTTCCAAGATTGAAAGATTTCATGAAGAAACTTAATTTGAGGTTGCTGTATTTATTTCCGTTAAATCAGCAGTCCCTTATTGAGTCTTTCATATTACTGTGTTTGATACTGACAAAATGAAATTTGGATTTTGTCAGTATCCTCCTCATTTAAAATGTTCCCATAACACCGCAAAAGTGAATACATACCATTACTTAAGACTTAACTCTGAAAACCGACTATTTCAAGAGAGTAAGGGAACAGCCAAACATAAAGGCAGGTGTGAATGATGTTTAGCAGATCACCAAACAACTGAGACAAAGAAACAGACATCTTACCTGTTGCTGTGCTTGAATTTCTCTCGCTCCTTGTCTTTTTTGTGATCTTTGTGTCTGTGTTCCTTGTCTTTGTGCTTGTCTTTATGTTTGTGTGTGTCTACAGTACAAGGGAGAAATCAACTTGTTGAGAAGCATTTAAAGATATCAGAACAAAAACTTTTTAAATGATTCTTTCACAATTAGCTGTTTGCAATTTGCATGATTTGTCAGGATGTGTCACCTCCAAGGCAACATTCACTTACCAACACTTTATTAGGTACACCAATTCAATTGCTTGTTAATGCAAATATCCAATCAGCCATTCACATGAAAGCATTTATTATGTATTCAGGCAGCATCAAAAAGGTGAGGAAAGGTGAAGTGATTTTTGATGTGGTGTGGTTGATGGTGCCAGATGTCCCAGGCATTTCAGAAACTGCTGATTTACTGGGATCTTCCCATACAACCATCTCTAGGTTTACAGAGAATGGTCCAAAAAGATTTCCAGAGAGCGGCAGTTATCTGGGAGAAATTGTCTTGTTGATGCCACAGATCAGAGTAGAATGGCCAAAGTGCATATAGGAAAGGAACAGTAAGTCAAATAACCAATTGTTACAACCAAAATGTGCAGAAGAGCATCTCTCAGCAGCAGAAGACCACACTGGGTGCCACTCCTGTCAGCTAAGAACAGGAAACAGGCTAAAATTTGCACAGGCTCACCACAATCACCAGATCATAAGTCAAAAGAGCACACTATGGGATGCATGGCTGGATGGATATGCAACTTACAAATCTCCAGCAACTATGATGCCATCATGTCAACATGGGCCAAACTCTCTGAGGAATGTTACCAGCACGTCGTTGAATCTATACCACTAGAAATTACGGTAGCTCTGAAGGCAGGCCACAGCCTGCTATTAGCAAAGTGTACCTAATAAAGCGGCAGCTGAATGTACATGCCTTGGTAAAGCTGCAACAAATCTAGTGAGAAGTGACATCTTAAGGACGAACTGTGCAACAAACATCCGTTCCCCTACTTCTGGTTCCAAATCTCAGAGAGACACTTTGTCAACAAACATGCAAACACACAAAACAAAAATCTCTTAATGCATGCAGAGATAATTGCTATTAGACAATAAGAGACACAAATCTCCAAAAGAAGAACTTGGCTGGTGAGGACTGGGGGGGGGGGCTAAGTATGTTCCATACCCACCCAGCAAAACATCATTCCTCCACGGGTATTTTCCACATAGATCAATTTTGTTTTCATACACTCCTGCTGCCAGCCAAACGACTAGCCCGTAATGATTCTGCATGTTCTCCTAATATTAAAATGCTTCCTGCTGAGTAAAATCCCCCCTAAGGTAGACCTGAAACAGCCTGATCATCACCTTGTGACTCTCTGTTGTCATGGCAGTTTAATAACCGCATAATCAGCTTTTGTAATAGATACCACATTTTAATAAGAAACTAATTTCCCTCAGACAGCTTTGCTTTGCATCAAATAAAGCATTTAAACAAAAAAGGGTGCTCCCAACTTAAGTGTAATTTAAGTATAATTTGTGCCAAAAAAAAAAAAAAAAAATGTGGATGTTTTTAATAATGCCGTGCAACTTTTTTCAGTGTGTGTGAGAGGGCTTGAAGTTTGGTGTGAGTATTCCTCGTTAACAGTGCAGATAAATATCTCTTAAGGAAGGATGGAGGCAGAGCACAGGTGGTGGTGAGATAGGGGCAGGGAGAGGCGATAAGCTCCCAGCTCTCGCCTCCATATCACGGCAGACAGTTGGCTCTGTGCTCGGCGCCCTGCCTGCTTCATACAGAAAAAGAAAATGGCGCAGAGACTAAGTCCTCAGCCCCAATTCGGCCACTTTCGGCTCCAAAATTCGTTGCAATTCCACGCACGTATCGCCAGTCTAAAGCATGCAAAATTTACACGACGCCAGGTCCTTTCGGAATATCCCGTCAGATTAAAAAAACGAGACTGGCAAGTGTGCATTTCAGACCCTCTTTTTGAAAAATAGCCGCAAGAGAGTGGAGGAGAAGGGACTTAGTCTCTGGGACGCCATTTCTGTCCTTTAAAAAAACTAACAGTAGACAGGTTCCAGCTGGAAATCAAGAGTCAGAATGAACAAGAAAATCCTCATTAGAGGTCCTACCGCTTCCTTTAGATCCGGAATTGACCTGAAAATTGTGAAAAAAATGTTTTTAATATTTCAATTTTAAAAACGCCGGTAAGCTCGCTTATTCAAGTTTCAATAGGAATATACGCTGAGCCTAGGAATGTGCGTATTTCTGCACAACAAAGAGCCGAGAGAGCACAAAAATGTAAAAGTTTTCTCCTAAAATAAACAGAGCAGCCTAACTTGCGGTGACAGCTAACGTTAATTTGCGCTCATTTCATATCCTGACGGTTAATACTTGTGTTATGTCTGTTATTGCTGAGAGAATTGATCCCAAAACTGTACAGAAGACACTAATTATCGGCCAAAAGCTACCTGGGAATCTCCGCGTCCGTGGTCTCCGCTCATGGTCAAGTTGTTTTTGTTTGTTACGCAGGTAAAGTTAAGAGTAGACAGCTGTTAAAGGATGCAGCCGCACAGGATGCGAGGCTCGGGGAACCCTCACTGACAGCCTGGAATGGAGTCCCGATGTTTACCGACTGCGCATGCGCAACCCAACCTGGAAGAAGGCTGTGCGTGGTCCTTACCTGAACCGCTATCATAACACCATTTTTACCGGGTTGGTGAGGACACTGGACATAAAAGATCGGAAAACTGGAAAATGTGTAGGAGCGCAAAGATTTTACAGCTTTTCCTGTTGGGCTTCAATTTGATAAATATGTGTGTAAACTTACGGAAAAAAGTTATGTTAGCTCAGTGTGAACATTTTTTGTTGTTTTACAGAATATTTCTATAGTACATATTGGAAAAACCAAACCAAAACAACAACAAAAAAACCCCCACATTTGTTAAGTCCAAAATTTATGTCGTGTCCAGTGGCCACATTGAAGTCTTTTGATCCTCGGGCCTCATGTTTCACACCTATGAACTGTAATATAGTTTCACTGGTCTGGCCTGCTTAAAATCAAAGTCTGATATTCCTGTTTAAAGCAAACTAAAGAGTGAATTAAGGGCAACACACAAATCAAATGACTCATTTTCACAGAACAAAAGCGGTAGAAAATTTTATTTGTTTTACATTATACCGTCATGACAAGCTGCACCATCTATCTTCACATGATTAATCCAGCATTTCATATAAAAAGCACATTCACACAAACTGTATGCACACCTTCTAACTACAATCTCACGTGGACACGACAATAGCATGATTCCTTTTAAAACAATCTGTACACAGGTCTCTTCCTCTAGTAAAAATTTATAATCCTGCTCAGAGAAACCATTATCAAGTGATTCACAGCGGGGAAACAAAAACATTTACAGTACATTTCACAGGTAAACACAACTGTAGTCGTGCCTACTTAGACTTCCTTCTCTTGGCCTGTGTGGGGCTCGCTCCGGCTTCTGTCAAAGAGAAGACATGCATTTGTGTCAGGGAAATGGTAGCAGGCACAGCTTGGATATAGTGATTGATACTGTGTCTTTTTTAATTACCTTTCACAGCAGCACTGGTTGCAGGCCTGGCCGATCTCTTCCTAAGGCTGCTGTCTGCTACTGGCTCCTCCTCCACCTCTTTCTCAGCCCGGGAGCTGCGCCTGCTTGGCCCTTTGGGCTTCTCCACAGCAGCTCTGGGAGAACAAGATAGAAAAGGGGAAAAAAAGGAAAACAACACAAGAAAGTGTTACCAAACAGACAACGGTGTGAGTTAACTCTGCTCTAGTCAGAGAAAGATATAATACCAATCAGGACTCTGCTGTTTTTCCTCGTCTACCACAGATACTGTCCATCTTCATCCCGACAGCATCCACTACGCTGACATGATCACTGCTTGTGTCTTTTCAGCACAAACGTGTTAAAATACATACCTTGAGACTAAGTTGATGGGCGCCTTTCTTTTCTTTGCCCATCTGTGATAGAAGTGGAAAAACAGCGGTAAACTATACACTGTGCTGAACAAAACATGGCTTCACTTCCCCCCACCATAAAACGACAATCCCCAGGAAAAGAAACATGGCCATAAAGGTCAGCGGGAGAGCTACAATTTGTTCTGTGATAGGCTGCTCATTGTTCAACCTTTTGACATGCATTAATATAATTATATTGTTGCATGCTTATCATACGTACCCGTTGCTGGGGCCACTTGGCTCATTGATTTCACCATGTATCCCTCCGTGGCCAAGCAAATGAACTCCCTGAGTTTCAGTGAAGCTTGAAATGTCTAAGCATTTCTTCTTCAAAAGTATCAATCTTAAGATTAGGCCAGCTTTTTCAAAGATCAGCAGTAAGGGACACCTTAAAAACCCTAGCCCGTGACACATTACACAGCAATTAACAAACCATAACAAAGAACATGATCTTACCCCTGTTCAGAACCGGTCGAGGCCTCTTCACCTGAACAAAACAAAAACAGGAATTATTCACGTGCAATTTAAATCCCAATGGCTTATATTCTATTTCAGCGAGAAGTATTTTAACAGCTCAAAAACAAGGATGACAACACTAACCGGTCTTCTCGGTGGCAGTAGGTTCCTGTGACTGTGGAGCTTCTTGTTGAATAGGTGCTGGGAGGTGAAAGAATAAAACAGTTCAATTGACATATCTAAATAAATAACACATTAAAATACACACCACTAACTGTTCAAATAAGGGCACATATGATATGATATAGCTATGTAATTGTATATAGGAAGCTAAGCAGTGGATTCTTCCCACTATGGGAATCAGTTGCCAGAATATTTGCACAGAGAAACAGCCTTTCTCTATCGAAAAAGACATAAACATTAAACAATACTTCATACATAAGCTAGCATTATACATGTTTTTTGTAACATACAATAAGTGGACCTAAGCACATGACTGACATGTGGTACATTAAGGTGCTCAGCAGCTTCAAAAATTAATGTAGCTCACGGCTGCACATTTACCTGCTGTGGTCTGAGTGGTTTCAGCAGCTGCTCCAGCTGTTGGGATGGAGGACTCCACAGCTGTTGCAGGGTCAGACTGGCCTGCTGGAACTCCGCTTGGGTTAGCAGCTGGAGAGGATGTGGTCTGGGAACCCTCCTGAACAGGTACAGGTGTGGCAAGGGTTGGAATAATGGACGGTACTGGACTTTGCACAAAAGGAACCGTGGAGAGCACAGCTGGAGAAGAAACACCAGTGGGAGTACCAACTACAGCCACAACAGGAGCTTGAGATGTTACAGCTTGCATTGGGGTTGAGACTGAAGCTGGTGCATGTGCTTGAGTCTGGCTTATAATCTGAGTAGGAGCAGTGACTTGACCAGGAACTGGGACTGGAGATGAAACTGCAGGTATAGCAAGGGTGTTTTGGGAAACAGCAGTAGTATGGGGGGCTTGTGCTTCAATCTGAATGGCTGGACTAGCAGGAGGATGAAAGACCTGTGGCGGCACAGCCCCTGTGTGCCCCTGTGCAGGCCTTCCCACAGGACTTTGCTGGGAGTCCGCTGTAACAGAAACAGCTACAGCAACCTGTGCAGGCTTACTTCTTAACTGGGCAGTTGGAGATGAAGAGACAGGGCTTTTCCGGACGGTGTTAACAGCCCCAGGACTAGAGCAGGGAGGAGGAGAAGCCAGAGGTGGCTGAAAGGGAGATGCTGAAGGGTTGGAATGAGGAGATGGCTGTGGAACTGGGTGAGATTTTGGAGTAGAAGTAGCCTCACCAGGGCTTTCTGTTTTGTTAGCTGCTGGGTTACTTTGAAGACCTAGGGGAAGTGCTGGGGCCGGTGATGACATACTAGTGGCAATCTGAAGCTGTCCAACAGAATTTCTAGTGGGCTGACTGCTGGTCATGATAGTCCCTGAGGACTGGGTAGAGCTTGGAGCAGCAGAAAGTTGGATATTTGCATTTGACACTTGGATAGACCCCACCATGGTGACTGACTGAGATACCACTGTAGTATTGGGAGCCACAGATGAACTTGGGACCTGGAAAATTGGGTTGATAAATACAGGGGTGGTTGTGATGAACTGAGGAGGTCGGGATGCTGAGCTCTGCTGCCGGATGTCCTGAGGTCTAATGTTCCTGTGAGGGACAGCCACCATAGTTGAAACCATAGATGTGGGCGGCTGTGAAGCAGGGGCAGAAGTGATAGGGTTTGAGGCCACAAACACAGTGATCTGGTTGGGGGAAATGGTGCTAGAAGAGGCAGGGATCTGTATGACTGAGTGGACACTTGTCACAGTTTTAGGACTAGGGCTTGGTTTAGTAGCCGAACCAATTGGGTTTACAGCAGAGCTAGAGTTCGAACTACTACTAACAGTGGACGCAGAACTAATCTGACTGGAAGCAATTTTACTGGGGTTTACACTTGTGGTGGCATTAGTGTTGGTACTGACTGTGTGTGTAGGTGTTGCATTTACATTTGAACTAGGAATGACACCAAGACTGGAAACTGGGTTTTGATTAAGGCTGGGAGTGGTATTGGAGTTCATGCTATTGGGAGGATGTGAACCAGGAACTGAAACAGGCAGTAAGTTAGGACTGCTGGTAGGGACTGGGACAGCAGGTTTGAGTTTAGCTTCGGTTTCTGCAGTATTAGCAACAGACACTGCCACATCTGTGCTTTGGGAATTACTGTGAAGTGGTCTTTCTGGATCAAAAGCAGACTTAGGACTGTCCTTTCCCATTACATCCCTAACAGTACTACTCTGTACGGGTCTCAGGGACATATTTGGAACACCTGTGTTATCCAGTAACTGGTTTAGGGAAGTCGGGGCTGCTCTGATAGCAGGTGAGACCTCGGACTCCTGTACAGGTGCTGAATGCGTCAGCTGCCTATCAACAGTGCAAGCCTGCAGTTCCAAGTCAGTTTTAGGCTGCTGAGGTGCAGGCAGACGAGGGCTAGTCATTCTGGGTGCTGATAACTCCCTTAAAGGCTGTGGCTGTGACTGAGACTGTGGTATCTGTCGCTGCTCTGCTGTTATCATTCCCTGACTATCCCTGACTCCATCAGCAGGGTTACCTTGAATTCCATGAAGGTTGCTCTGGGTCTGCTGCGCCTCCATGGAACCAGTCACTTGTGAAGCCATAGATACTGGACTTGGAGGTACTGAGGTAGGGCTTAGCATCATTGTTTGCCCCTGAGGACTGACCAACTGCTGCTGGTGTGGAGGGCCAGTGACAGCCATTTTTGCCCCTTTCTGTCTTCCTGGACTCGGGGTGGCTGACTTACGACTAGAGGCTGGGCTTGACCTCCTACTATTGCTGGGACTTGCCCTCTTACCCTGCACTCCAGCTGGTTTGTCCTGTTTAGCACCTACCATCCCAGCACCAGAACCAGCAGAAAATGCCTGCTGATTGTTGTTAGTGTTATTTCCACCAGCACTGCCATTGTTGTTTCCTGGTAAAGTTAGGTTAGGAGGTGCCTGTCCAATGGCTTTCAGAGTTGTTGGATTAAGACCTTGCTGATCAAATCCCCTGTTTAGGTTTGGCTGCCTTGGAGGCAAAGGAATGTTAATTTTGGGAGGAAAAAGCCCTGCAATAGAGGCATTTAGCCTCTCAGGTGAAAGGTTAATTTCTGAGGGTTCAGTACTAGGTGGACGATTGGTTGGGGTGAGGGGATGGTGGTATGGTCTGGGGCTGGCTCTGTTGGGGGTTTTAGGTCTTGAACTCTGTGAGGTTGTGGGGACATTGGGGAAATGAAGACCAGGCATGGGACCTCCTTGTTGAGGTTGAGTGGGTAACTGCTGCTGAGGACTAGCTCCAGTATGCTGGGGCATTTGCGCTGGACCAGGGACTTGCTTCATCATGTGAGTGTTGGAGGCCTGATTGCCCACAATCTGTTGAGTGCCATTTCCTGGTTGTCCCCCCATTTCTGGGCCACCAGGTCTGTCCTGCTTTGAGTGGGCACCTGAAGGGGCTTCTTCAGATCCAGTTCCTTGGGGAGCCTGTCCTGCATCAGAATGGGACATTCGTCGTGCAGCCCCTGCAAGCTAAAAAGTAGAGAGGAAAAATAAAGGCAAATTGTTCAAATTACATCTTTGCACTCAAAACTTAAATGCTAAAAAAAAAAAAAAAAATAGATAAGAATTTCAGCACTATGTTAATGTATGTTCCAACAGGGCCTCACCTGTGGGTTCACTATCAGGGGCATTCCTCTGGCTTTGTCAGGTGACGGTGGCACCCCTCCAGGTCCTTGAAGGCTGATCATCACAGGCATGTTGCCTTGCTGTGAGACAGGATGTCTTTGCACCTCAGTTTGATTGCCCATTCCTCGGGGAGGTAGCTGCCCTCCTGGAGGGATAGGCATACGATTCTTCGCCTGCTCCTGCTGCATCTTCAGCATCATCATCATCTGCTGTTGTTGCTAGAAAGAAACATGAGGCTCACTGCTAAGTATGAACTGACATATTGTTATGCTAATACCAAAAATTGTCACCGATGTACATGACTTCATTACCTGCTGTTGCAGGTGTGGTTGCTGTTGTGGTTGCTGCTGTAGCTGAAGAGGGTGCATTTGGGGCTGGCCTTGGCCTGTAGTCTGCTGTCCTGTCATTCCCTGCTGTCCTTGCGCATTCTGGAGACCTTGTATCTGTTGCATGTGTTGCATCTGCTGCTGCTGCAACTGTTGCTGCTGTAACTGTTGCTGCTGCTGCAACTGTTGCTGCTGTTGCTGTAACTGTTGCTGCTGCTGCAACTGTTGCTGCTGTTGCTGTATTTGCTGTTGCATTTGCTGCTGCTGATGCTGCATCTGCTGTTGCTGCATCTGCTGTTGTTGCATGTGCTGCATCTGTTGTTGTTGTTGCTGTGATGGTGGTTGTTGTTGCTGCTGCTGCTGCATCTGCTGTTGTTGTTGCTGTGATGGTGGTTGTTGTTGTTGTTGCTGCTGCTGCTGCTGTTGTTGCTGTGATGGTGGTTGTTGTTGTTGCTGCTGCATAAATTGCATGGGTACTTGCTGCAATACTCTCTGGTCTCCAGGCTGGCCAGGAAAGCCTAAGTAAAAGCATAAAAAGATTCACAAATAAATAAATATCTCTCTCTCTCTCTCTCTCTCTCTCTATATATATATATATATATATATATATATATATATATATATGTATATATATATATTTTAAAAGATGCCATGTATTAAAAAAGGTTACTGCAAATAAATAATGTTGGGGTATTTACCCTGGACCGAATGCAACTTAAATGTGCACAAAATAACTAGAAATGTATGTTGCTATTTACCTGCAGGCCTGTTAGCAAATTCAGGGTGTTTCTGGCCTGCGTTGTCTAAGCCCATACCATGTTCACCACCAAGATTTGGCAGTTCAGCATCCTCCATGCCAGCAGCCACTTCAAGACTACTAAGAAGAGAAAGAAATTGTTGAACAATTAGACAATTAACCAATGAGTGATGAAAATAAATCGCATCCCATGGCAAAAACTGTTACAAGTACAAATTATTACCCAAGTCCCTCTACTTGCTGTTGACCTTCTCCCTCTTTGGGCTTCTTCTTGCGTGCTGGCTTCTTCTTTTTGGGTTTGGCTGGATTTCCCCCACCTGCTCCTTGTTTTCCTCCTGGCCCAAATTGGCTGGCTGAAATATCACTCTGCAGCAGATTGACCAGCAGTGGGCTAGTCAGTGTAACATCTTTGCTAACAGGAAAGCCACCTGGCTGTCCACAAGGTCCTGCAATCTGCATCTGACCTGGAAACTGTGAGTTGAAATTCATGCCATGACCTGGAAAGTGCCCATTTCCCATCTGCATGTGCTGAGGGCCTCCCATCATGCCTTGCTGTTGCTGTGCCTGCATATCAGGGACCATTTGTTGTACTCCCAAATCTCCTGTCCCACTGTTTGGATCCCCCATGGCATGTGGATGTTGCTGAGCTGCCTGTTGTTGTTGTTGTTGCTGCTGCTGCTGTTGCATCATGGCTTGTTGTTGCTTCTGCTGCTGTTGTAACTGCTGCTGTTGCAACTGTTGTTGAATGAGAGGGTGCCCAGAAGGCAGTCTCATCTGTTGCCCATGCATGCCCATAGCTTGATTAGGATTTCCAGCAACAGGAACCTGCTGAGACTGTTGCTGATTCATCTGCTGGTGCTGCTGTTGCTGCTGCTGTTGCAGCTGCTGTTGCAGCTGGTGTTGTTGCATTTGCTGCTGCTGAAGTTGAGCCATTTGTTGTTGTTGCTGTGGAGTCATCTGCTGTGGGCCAACCTGACCCTGGAACTGAGCCATGTTACCTGGTACATTTGGAGAAGGGCCACGCATCATTTGCCCAGGCATAACCCCGGCTGGCATCTTGCCCCCGAAAGCCTGCTTGTTGCCTTGCATCTGGTTGGCAACCATTTGTTCCATCATTGAGTTTTGTTGCTGCTGTTGTTGCTGCTGCTGCAGGAGCATGGCCTGGTGCCCTTGGCCTCCAACCATCTGACCCTGCCCATGCATCACCCCCTGGCCTTGCTGAGGCATCATCTGCTTGGGTGGGGTCATCCCTCCTCTCTGCCCTTGATTGATGGGCCTTGAGAGGACAGTCTGACCTGCACCCTGGCCTTGAACCATCTGGCTGGGGGAGGAGGACACAGGCTGGGCCTGATGCTGGAGGCCCATCATCTGGGTCTGGAGGCCAGGCTGTTGCTGGCCCATACTAGGCCCAGCAGTTGTACCAGGTGCTGAACCTGCCATGCTACTTTGAACACCCATAACATTAGGTGGAGCATGGGGTGGTCCCTGCATTGAGTTTGGTGTAGAGGCTGATGGTTGAGCTCCTAATGCAAAATGGGTTGGGGAGGGACATAAAGACAATAACTTAATGGATTTCATGTGAGGTAATCAGCTATTATGCCTTCTGCTAACTGCACACAGAGCCATGCTTTGTTAAATTAGATTATAAAGTGTCCAGAAATAAATTACTATTAGTCTACTATAAGTCACCTACTATTATGTGAAAGGTGTAGTTAATTTGTTTGACATGAAGTTCACACAAAAACTACCATATCTTTCATCTGAATTGCTGGAGAAGTGAAACATGTCCAAAGGAAGAGTCGATTAAATTTTGGTGTGAATTCTCATCACTTGTGTTATCGCTTATGCCAACCACCTAGGTTGCTGAGTTGCTATGGGCTTGCTAATGGGTCTCTAGGCCTGCTTGACAAAATAGAGCACTGGCTTTTTGCAGAGTTAAGATCGTGCTCTTATTCAATGTGTCAGTCTTACGCATGTTGCACTGACACTGACAAATACATTCTCATCTTTATCAGAAACGGCACAGGTGGATCCATAGCATAAATAATTTAAAATACATTACTCTAATATTTTAATGAAAAACTTGATTTAAAAAAATGACGAATTGCGACTTGGTCTTAACAAGGGTAAACAGAATACATTGCTCTTAAAAAAAAGAAAATAGATTAAGCTACTTACTGATGCCATTTTTTTAATGAACCCTTTTATTTTAGTACAAATGGCACTGTATGGCCTGCCGACCGCTATTAAGTTTGTCAAAATCAAAGTTAAGGCCTATAATGAATATATTGCTATTTATTATACATTATTGCATTATTATACATTATTAACTATTTTAAGCTGTTTCTCAGTGATCTAATAATGCTAAACTACAAACTCTGCAACTATACGCTCTAACAATACAAATATATTTATTAAATGTAAAAAATTCTGATTGTCTTAACAGTTTACTGGCCAAAAGAAAATAAATAACTATATAAAAGACGCCCATTTTAATGTATTAGAAAGCAGATAACTGTGTTGCACCTAAGACATAAATCCCACACATGTGCAGTGTTGTAGACATTTTACCTGTGTGAGCCATTGCTTGGCTGCTCTGTAGCTGCTGGCCGGGGCCTCCAACAGGGGTTCCTGGAGTGCTAGCACTCACCTGACCTTGAACAAAGTTTGGGGTTGGAAAGCCTATGGGTCGCTTTGGCATACCTGCATATATAAAACATTTTGATATTTTAGACATCTTAGAACCAAATACGTAATGTTTTTCTGATAACCAAAAACGTGTTTTTTGATAGGCATTTTAGTGTGACAATAAATAATTATGAAGAGCATCTCACCTGGGTGAACTTGGGCCCCAGGCTGTCCATGCTGGGGCATTCCCATGAATGCCTGTTGCATGTTACCCTGTTGACTGAGGGCTGCCCTTCCTGGTGAACCTACACCCTGGGGGAAGCCCTGTGGAGTTGTAGGTCTCTGAGCCATCATAGGTGGTGTCCCTGGTGAACCCTGCTGAAAAGGAGATGAGGACGAACCAGGGGATTTGGCAGTGAGGTTACCCTGTGGTCCTGTAGTTGGTGGTAGGGGTGGAGGGGGTCTTGGTGGCCCTGCAACACCAGTGGCAGGCTGTTGACCTTTAGGCTGGGGAGCAGCAAACTGACCCATTCCAGCCTGTTGTTGTTGTTGCTGTAATTGTCCCTGTCCCATGGCACCGAATACCTGCCCAGCCTGCTGGCTGCCAACTGGGTAGGGGGGCGGAGGATGACTGGGGGTCTGAACTGTAGCAAGGGAAGGTGGGCGTTGAACCATCTGTGCTTGGGGTGGGGGCTTTCTCCAGGCAGGGCCTCCTTGGGCTGTGGGTGGTTGGAGGACACCAGGAGGCAACTGATTCCAGCCAGAGGGCGCAGCCATCTGGCCTGATTGGTTGAATGGAGGTCTAGGTCCAAGTTGGGAGAGCTGAGCCTGTTGCTGCTGGTGATGCTGATGTTGTAGCTGCTGCAGTGCAGCAGGATTGAGCGGTCTCCCAGCCTGTAGAGCCTGCATGTGATGGGCAGCTTGAGGAGGCATGGGGCCTGAGCCATGGGGACCAGCCTGTTGGTGCTGAAGCTGTTGTTGCTGCTGGACTGACATCATTGGATCCATCGCATCTGTGAGTCAGGAAGATGCAATTTTTCCTGTTACAGTACAGTATAAGATGCAACATATCCTAAAATGCAACATGTCGAGAAATAAGAAACCTGAACCTGTTTGTGAAGGTGGTCTCTGAAGTCGAGGGTGGATCTGTCCACTACTACTTGGTAACATAGTCTGACCTACCATGCCAGGCCCTGGAGGAACCATCGATGGATTAGCCATTCGAACCCCTCCTAGAGGAAATATATGCATATTTATTCATTATGAAATACAAAAATAAAAATAATACAAAAATGTGTAAATACTTCTTTGAAAACAAAACAAATTCACAACTACTAACAAGACCACAAAAGAAAAGTATCCAATGCAAATTGTAATTTATTCAAAAACTAGTAAAAGAAATATTAAACAAATTTTCAAGAACTTCCTATGGCTACTCTGTGTGTTAATTTGAGTAAAGTAATACCTGGACCAGGCTGACCAGGAAAACCAGCATCCATTCTTATCTGACCAGGTGCACCCATTGGTCCATTCACCCTGACTTCTTGTCCTCGATTTGGTCCCATAGCCACATTGATGGCACCTTCCCCTGAACATCAATGGACAGAAACAATAAGTAACTTAATCTGTACAGAAAGTCCTGTTTGCACGCTTTATATTAAAGTGCCATAGACAAAAATGGTCTCATGCATCCTGCTTTGACGTGAAGTGAACCGTGAGGACTGTGCCGTTACCTTCTATCTGGACAGAGAGAATCCCCAGGTCTCTGAGCTGCTGCTGGTTGTTCTGGGCCAACAGACGGAGACGCTCAGCAGCATCCCGAGGAATGTTGAAGGTAACCCGCACACTGTTCCACGGCTCCACATGCTGTGGTTGAAGCCGCTCAGGGCCTAGAGGAGCAATAATTAATGAGGTGGTCTTGCAATTACAGTGCACAGAAGGGAAATTTTTTTTCTGGTTATTGGGGGGGGAAAAGACCAGGACACAAATGGTAACATGTCTGCATTTGCAATCCTTGTAAAACTTGTTTTACAAGACAGAATCAAAGTCAGTGTACCATAGATCGTTAAAGATTCATGACATTAGAATGCCATTTTATATAGTTAAGTGTCAACAGACCCCTAAGAGTCAACATTACAATCAGAAACATGGAAAGATCCAAGTGGATTCTGCTCAAGACTGATATAAATGCAGACATCAGTAGAAACAACTTTCAGTAGCACTTGAAAGTTTGCATTTGTTCATCTATTAATGAGCAGCTTTTTAAAATGCAAATTGTCAAACACAAATAACTTTTTCAAAATAAAAGCATTAAAGGAAATAAAACTAACCCATATCGAGCACGTTTGGTATCCCACTGAGGATTGTCTCAAGTTTCTGAATGAAGTCTTCATCATCCATATTTCCTTGAAAGGCAACAAAGACTGTAAAATCTTCTCCCTCCCCACTTTTTCCTTCCCCGCCATCGCGCTTCTCAAGTTTCTCTTCTTCTGTTACTGTGCTTCCATGGCAACTGTCAGCATCCTCTCCTGCATCATCCCCAACACCAGAGTCCCTGTCGGATTCATTATCAGCCTCTAGGTACTCCGTCCTCTGGGATGTCTCAGGTGGGGTGCGGTGGTGTGCCATCCTCCCTTCTTAGTAGGAGAGGCGTGTGAGCTGTTTTATGCTGCAATCACACATTAGACATAGATTAAGAGTATAATAGGGTAGGCCTGACACAAAGTTTATGTTAAGCCACATGGTGCCTGATAGACGGTATACAGCCAATTATTTTATTTTACATTTTAACTATTTTAACTGATACGTGACCTCTGTTGAGGTCCAAACTAACTATACTGGTTCAGAAAAAAGATTAAATACATAAATAATCCCAAATTCATTTTATAATCCACAATCCACAGTTGAAAAAACAAAATAAACTGGACATCATCAGTGTTTGTGACACTGAACTAACAAAAAAATGAAAATGTGAGTTATCGATCGTGGCTCAAGAGTTGGGAGTTCGCCTTGTAATGGGAAGGTTGCCGGTTCGAGCCCCAGCTTGGACAGTCGCGGTCGTTGTGTCCTTGGGCAAGACACTTCACCCGTTGCCTACTGGTGGTGGTCAGAGGGCCCGGTGGCGCCAGTGTCCGGCAGCCTCGCCTCTGTCAGTGCGCCCCAGGGTGGCTGTGGTTACAATGTAGCTTGCCATCACCTGTGTGTGAATGGGTGGATGACTAGTTGGGTAAAGCGCTTTGGGGTCCTTAGGGACTAGTAAAGCGCTATACAAATACAGGCCATTTACCATTTTTATAATTGAATTTTTTTTTAATATGTATTATATATTAATATAATATATATGCTTGATGGCTCAGCTGTAGGTGGTAGGCTCCAATCTTAAAGGGAAACAAGGTAAAGACACAAAGTACTATGAAAAAGAGTTGCGTGACCCCTTATATTTTCCTTCTAACGAGTCAGACATTGGAAACGCCACACAGAAAGGCCTGATGGTGGATTTAACTCCGGCCCTTCTTGCTGTGAGGTAACAATGCTAACCGCTGTCACATTGAGCAGTTTCTGAGTGGAGTTTACATGTTCTCCCCACATCTGTGTGAGTTCTTTCCGGGTACTCTGGCTTCCCCCTACAGTCCAAAGACATGCAGTTAGGTTCGGTTAACTAGTAATATGGTAATTCTAAATTGTCCATAGGTGTGAATTTGAGTGTGAATGATTGTCTGTCTCTCTGCCTGTCCTGCGACAGACTGGCGACCTATCCAAGGCGTACTCAGTCTGTAGCCCTATAGCAGGTTGGGATAGGCTCCAGAACCCCCAACAAAATAGATGGATGGAGCTACACTTGCTTTTATTTTTTAAGTGGTCTCCAGCAATAGTTCTCCAGGCTTTCTGCAGGTCTTTCAAATATTTTCACTGGTCTTTGGCTTTTTCATTCACTGTCCATGACCATTTCAGAAGAATGTGGTTTTATTTGTGAAGTCACTTAACACTGACCTATGAATCATTCAAACATAAAAAGGCACCTAACTAAAGGAATGACCCGTATTGTGTCTACACATAACAGACAGCAAAGAACCTGTCTAAACTGTATCTTAAGGCACTTTGTTACAAGCAGCCTGTTGCAAAAACATCATTTGTTCCCAGGACACATCTTGTTTTGTTTGAGGTGAAACAAAAAAAGATGTGTCCTTAAAAAGGTGGGGTACAACAGAAGTGACAGGCCTAAACTGAACTACATACTGCAAAAAACCAGTACCATTCTTAAGGAAAGGGAAAAGAGGAAAAAAGGCAGTGGTATGCCAAATTATGCCTGAAATGGACCAAAAATTAGAGTGATGAACTTACAGAGTGATGAACTGAAATTTGAAAGTTCTGCAGGGCTCTAGAGTGCGACCAATTTGATCGCACATGCGACCTAATTTCTTAATGGTGTGACTAAAAAAAAAATTAGGTTAGGCTAGGTTGCACCGGTGTGACCAACCATTCGAGTAAATAAAAAAAAGTCTCTGTGTGGTCAACAACAGACACACATTATGCCCATATCGTGGTCTAAACCAATCAGAGATAGTCAAGGGTGCGGGACCTCTCTGATTGGCCATGGTCCAGATATTCCTGTAGGCCTACGTGTGTGTGTACGTTTGAAAGTGCAGGTGGATAGAAAGGGGTAAGTAGCCTAGGCCCGATAGAAGTGGATGTAGCTGTGGGTAATGAGAAAAGATGAAAAGAACGCTTGATAACTTCTTCGTTAAGTTAAGGCCCGATCCGTCCGAAATACATAGCCCGTGTTCTGACACGGACCCATCAACCTCTCAGATTATGTCTAATATTGGTCTGGAGACGGCATCAGATAATGAGCCACATACGATCAACTCCGAGCCAGAGCCCACTGAAAGTAAAAGGGGGAAAGTGTATACATTTCGAAGAGAGTGGCTTGACCAGTTTCCCTGATAAGATACAGTAAAGCTGACAACATGATGCACTGCAATGGAGGACAGTCCATAAGCTATCAAGCTGTTCTTTTGTGCTGGTCCACCTAAAAAAAAACAGTTAGACACCCCAGTGCAACCGTGGCAAAAGGCTAGTCTAGAGCCCTGTTCTGTGTCAAATGGCAGATAATGTATGGGAGAAGTCAGGAGAGAAAAAAGTATCTACAACCATCTGTCAAACACGGTGGACCACTCTGTCTTGGTTTGGGGCTGCATTGAGGAAAAGCACCGTCAGATTTTGATCCACTATACAATAGCATGGTGGCATGGTTGTTAGCTCTGTTCCATAGAACTATTCCTAAAAGCTACTTAAGGAAATGACTTGCGTAAAAGAAAGCTTGCCTAAGAGTTCAGGCTGTGTTGAAGAATAAAGGTGGTCATATCAAATGTTGACTTTCAAGCTTGTTAGAATTGTACAAACTCTGCTTTCACCTCATATACTGTATTTTTCCACATGTTTAACTAAATCTCTGCACCATTTTCCAAGCAAACTGAACAGAAATGAGTAGTGGCTCAAGACAATAGCACAGTACAGCAAAGACCTATAAATTCCCGTCAAGTATGTAAATGGCCATCATTGCAAATCATACGTTAACACACCTGTAATACAATGACGTCACTTTGACCGGTGATGGTGAACTTATTATCGAAGACATGTCAAATAACAGAAGATTGTTCTGTAAGAGGTACAGTTATTTAAAGTATAGGTTAATTTCCATCACTGCCAATTAAAGTGTTACAACACATAAATTTACAGCCATGAACCGTAACTTGCTTTACAACAACGGCCCAGCAGTAGCACGGGCCTTAGCGCAAACATAAGCTAACGTAAAGCGATCAAAATCCGCAGGGCGACCACAGATTTTCCATATCCCATGCTGCTGTGCATTTTCTTGGCCTCTTGAGCACATTTAATAGCCGAAAGTAACACGGTTTTCACCACACCGTGAAAGAGGGCACAATTAACGTCAAGGCTGTTCCCCCTGGCTTCTCCATAGGCTCCAGTTAGCGATCGTTAGCTACGTTAGCTGGTTAGCACAGAAGGTAATTCAGCATGAATGCATTGAAACGCAATGCATTAGCTTTCCAATTCCCTAAGTTTAGCTTACAACATATTATGATAACTAAAATAGGCGTAAGAAAAGCAAAAGCCTTACCACATATATTCATCTGAAAATAAGTTGAAGCAGTCGGCATCTGCTTGCTAGATTAGCTAACAAAACATGAATCAAATACAGTGTAAAATTACAGCAAGTTACAACTTCCGGCGATGATTTTCAAAATAAAAACAGAGGAAGTAACAAAGTTTTTTTGTAATAAAGGTAACTGAAGTAAAATAAAAATAAATAAAAATAATTTACATCATTCTAAATTTGTAATAATATTAAGAAATATTATTATTTTATAATGCGTTTTTGTAAAATAGCAGCTGAATTAATTTTAAATGGGCCTTTTCTGTCAAATAGAGTAGTGGGGTTGTGACTACTTGTTACATTAGAAAGCACTATGGAATTCTGTCAGTATCACACATTTGCACTTGTATTTTGTAAGTTTCATTGGTGTGACTAATTTTTTTTTGTTTTGGTATTAAAAGATCCCATAATATTAGTAATTAAAAATAGACACTTATTAAAAAGCTCAAAGCAGTAGCTTTGCTTTGAAACAGTTTTTCACAAGCCGTGGTGGTAGAAAAGTTAAAATGTTTAACAAGAGGTCAGTTGGGGATGGTTGTCTCACTGGTCTTAGGGTTGGTTCTCACAGGTATGACAAATCTTTTTGTTTGTTGGTTGGCAGAATGGTTTGTGTTGAGTCATGCACAAATAGCCAGCCCAATTTGGTGTCTGAAAAAATAATCTCACAAATATTGTACCAGTCCAGGGGTGTACATTTATCATAATTGACCTGAGTAGCTGAGTAAGTTACAGGGTTGCTAGATCAAGACTAGCAACTTTAAAATACATCTCTTTCCTTACATGTATAACTGAGCATCCATCCAGACTTTAATTTTTCTTCTGACATGTTTACACTGACTTGTTCACTATTGCGTAGATTACCTGTTGTAAAAATCCTGCACAAAAAGATTTTAAAAAGATTCTGGCTGTTTTAATGATATCAATGATACAAAACTTCAGAATACACTCATGAATGTGGAATCTGTTCTCATTTGTTTTGTGGCTTTAATAAAGGTTACATTGTCAAAGCACTGCAAATTCCTAATTTTAACTGCTCATATGTACAATAAGTCACAATAATTATCACTGCTTCAAATTCACAGTTTAAATACACGGAACACTAGGTGGTGTTCAAACTTATTGATGGCTCTATCTGAAAGGAAAAAAAACCCTCACAACATTATACATTCTTTTTTTTTAATCACAATTTTTATTGAAACCCAATTAATAACTATAGGTACAACCAAACCTGCTATGGGGTTGGTTGTCACAAAGTGTCAGTGTTGGTGATGGTTAATTAAGTTTTGTTTCAATTAATTGCAAAAATGAGAAGGACACATATTTTGATTGAACAAAGGAATGGTTACTGAAGGAGTACTGAAAGAGCAGTTCGTGCAAGAGAAAAGCATGTGACAACCAACCCTGGTCTACCCGACCTTATTCCTTCAGTTTTTGGTCAAATGCAGTACAGTACAGTACAGTACAGTACAAAAGCCTTGACCCACCCCTCATTTCTTTATACTTTGCTTGGACAATTTTTGCTTTCATGCATTACCCCATATAACTCTTTGGCACTGATTTTCAGTTCAGGTCTTGTGTAATTTGACATCCCTCAGCATTTTCTCCCCGTTTCCCTTCCTTAATGATTTCTTGACGACACCCTTCCACTAAGATCATTTGCGATCAGGCTTCAGTAGATGTATTAACTGCAGGTTTTTCTTTTCTTTTTGATAAGGGCACATCTTTCAGATACTCTTTATCTGGTGTAGGTAGTTTTCTCAGCCTGGCACTTCTTCTGTCCTCCACTTATCCAGTTTACTCAAATTTTTTTAGGGACACATTGCACACAGGACCAAGATAACCAAAATTTTCAGCTAATAGCACTTTGGGAATCACCTTGTTAAATGTAAAAAGAAAATTTTATGCCAATTAAACTGCTATATTTTGCATTTTTCATAGTCATGTAAAGATACAATTAAAAATCCTTTGCTAAGGTTTTTGTTGTTTGAATGATTCAGAGGTCAGTGTCAAATGGTTTAACTGACAAAAACAGATTCCTCAGTTAAACAGATAGGAACGAAAATGAGTGGTAACGTCCAGAGAAACACTTTGAAAAGTCTTCAAAAAGCCTGGAGAGCTACTGCTCAAGACCAATTTGTAAAAATTACAAGAAAATCTGGCGGAAATAGGTGGTGGCTCAAATGTTTTGCTCAGCGTATGAAGACTCAAAAAACAGATAAACAATCATTACTGTTTAGGATGTGTGCAAACTTTTTATTTGTTGGGTCTGAACAGTGCCGATTTTTGTTAAAATCAGCAACAAATGCAAACATAAAAAAAAACAAACAAACAAACAAAAAACCAGACAGGTGCAACATCAGACTGTGCAAATGTGTGCCTTAAGGCATGGCACTCTACAGTACAGGAAACAAGCATCAACAGTCATATTGCACTGGTGAGGGAGAAAACAAGGTGAAAACCCCAATTTGATTAGTCAGCACTGGCCGTTCTGGACGCAAAGATCAAACCCATTTTGTGTACAAGTGCAATGCTTTACAAAAGTTGCTGGCTCCTCAAATATTCTAGCTAATATAACAACAAAAGTAGGCAAAAAGTAAACAGAACATCCCTTCCTAAATATGTGCCGAGTGAATGTAATGCTCCAACAGTAGAAATAATGTGTACAGCACAACAAATGTTCATATAAAAATAGTCATTACATTCATTCCATCTCTAAAGAATTTGATTAATCCAAATTTAGGAACAAGTGCACCCAGCTCTAGAAAAAAAAGCCTTTACAGGTTCAAAGTGAGAACAAAATCATGCAACAACTCAAATTTCTTAAATTATGTATTTAAATACGTTCACTCTACTGATATTTAAAACCTTTTAAACTGAATCAAATCCACTTGATGAAGGAAATTGATTGAGATAGGACGGTCTCATCACATTTGTGTACAACATATAATGCTAGTCTTAAAAATGGTCCAGAGAGCCACTGATTGCTTGCAACAGTTAAAGCTGCAGCAGCTGTACCAAACAACATCTAATCACAGTTACACACCATATAACGAGCAGGAAAGTAAAAGCTTTAGCCTCTGTGTTTCAGTTCAGGACAGTCTTGTTCATGCGTGACAATACACGGCTTAATCACTGGTGTAAATACTATCACTTTCACCACTCCACTTGATCTCACGCGCAATCTGGTTTAATGGTGAAATGTAGTGCAAGAGATGAAAAGCAATCCGATGACTCATATGCACTTTGCACCATGCATGTGTCATTTAAATGGCGTGGCATCATTTCTTTCATTAATTTACATAAAACCGCTCACTCAGGTCTCAACTAGCTGCTACTCCCAATAATTTCTAACCTTTAAAAATTACTGTTTTCACCACCGACCTCGAGTGTGTTGGATAATAATTAATGAGCACACCTAACATTTCTTTACCCTGCTCTGCATAATGCAGGCTGCAGACTGATGCCACTAAGGGTAAAGGTACTGAACACACATTTTCAACACTATGTACACCGTGACTGGACGTTATGTGAGGATGTGGCAGAGTAATTGATATGCAAGATGGTGACCAGTTTAGTATTCTTGTGAGCAAAACAAATTAGTATCAGAGAATCCCTTTCAGAATCTTTTGCTTATCTACTTTTATCTGATCAGCAGCCTCCTTACTCCCTCTTTAGGCATCATACAGAGTAAGTCTTACTATCTTGGCATTATATGTTTGTACGATTGGACGGATGCACTAAGGCATATTGGACATAGTAAGGGCAGAGGCATCAGCACTACGGGGGTCCTTCACTCCAATGATGAGGTCATTAGTTCTCCGTGTGCCCTCCACCAATGACAAAATATCTCTTTTCTCAACTATGTGACCTTTAGCTTCCAGCCCCTCCACATCCTCTTCTAAAAACTTGGCTGCAAGAGAGAAAGAGAAAGTGTGAGACAGAAGACGGTACTAACATAATGTTGAGCTAATAAAAACAGTAGCTGTGGGATCACAGTTAGGTTAAACTCTAATTCTACAAGGACCTAGTATATCATGTTTGTAACCAAGCAGGTGTTTTCTGGCTTTTGACTTATGAACGGATTCAAGGGCAAGATTAAGACAAGTGAGAAGTTAGCAGAGGCTCTGATTGAGCCAATGATCATCCCTCTGCTGCTCATATACCAGTCAATAAGCTCTGGTAGGTGAGAGATGGACTATTAATTCAACCAAGATGATAATTCGTGATTCTACATTAGGATCCCTTTGAATTAATACCAATAGATTCAGGCTACCTAGATTAGCTGGTCACATTTTTCTTTTGTACTTTAGTCAACTGATTGGAGCCAAATGCTGTAGATTGGTTAGATCTATCTAGAAGCTTTCAGTTAGTAGTTTGTCCCTCTTGCTATAAAAACGGAGCCAGCGGACAAGAATTAAAGTGTATTTCTAATAAACCAGATAATCTTTTTTGTAACACAGTATTCATCTTCACAATTTTCCCAGGCAATCATAGATATCAAACTGCCAAGCTTCCTTCTTTCTTAAGAGCCTGTGCACTAAGTTGCTAGATTACATGGACAAGTTAACTGCGGGTTCATTTTTAGCCAGGTCAATGGCTGGCTTCAGTTAGCAGCCATCAGAAGGTGTGTACACTTTGGTCATAACAGTTACCAACAATACTCAGTTAAGCTGTGACATTTAAATGAGGCTTAATTCTTACTAAGTGGCCCAAAGTGTGGCAAGAAAATATCATCCCCATCATTACACCACCAGCAACAGTCTGAACTGTTGATGAAAGGCAGGCTGGATCCATGCCTTCATGTTGCCAAAGTATGACTCTAAGGCTACGTTCACACTGCAGGCGAAAGCGCATCAAATCCGATTTTTTTGACCCTATGCGACCCATATCCGATCATGGTATGACAGTGTGAACGGCACAAATACGATATTTTCAAATCCGATCTGGGTCACTTTCGTATGTGGTACTGAATCCGATACATATCCGATGTTTTAGAAAGCGACTGCTGTTTGAATGGTCAGGTCGCATTAAATCCGTCTTTTACGTCACTGACACAAGACAGACGCCAATTATCAGCGCCGGAGAAGCGCCCGACATGACATCGCGAATGCTTCCTGGCCATCCAGTGTAGATGTTAGTGAAACTGTTGGGAAGACAACGTGAACATTTTACTTGTACTGTATAATCTGCAGATTCTGACAGAAATCTGCAACTATCCTTTGAAGCACCGCTCCTCTAGAACAGAAATAAGGATCATTATTAGGTTATTTACATTATTATGTAAATAACAAAATAACTTAAAGCAAAAATTGGAAACGTAAAGTCCAAAGTCTTTATATTAAGGGCCATCAGTCAAACAATATTGTTTGCTCTGGGTGTAAACAGAGCGCCTTGTATGTGACGTCTTCTTTTGCGCATGCGGGCCGCTTTGAGCGTTCACACTGGAGCGCGTTTGCTGTCGCATTTTATTTGTAGTGTGAACAAGCAGACAAAAAATCGGATTTGATCAAAAAATCGGAATTGAGCATTAAGACCTGCAGTGTGAACGTAGCCTAAATGCTACAGCGCAAATCAAGACTCATCAGAGCAGGCAATGCTTTTCTTCTGTAGTCCAATATCGGTTAGTCTATGTATAACTAATGAAGTGGCTATTGATTCTATATTATTATTCATAAACAAAATTCTCATGGGATTTCCACATATGACCTTAAGATTTAGGGGGTGGGTGTGGCTCAGGTCGTCCACTGATTGGAAGGTTGGTGGTTTGATCATTGGCCAAGCTGCTCTCGATGGATCAGTCTGAGTGTCAGGGTGTGTGCGAATGCAAGACATAGTGCTTTAAGGTAGAATGGAAGCACTGTGTGAATGTGTGTGTGACTGAAAGAATTAGGCTTGTAGTAAAAACCACTTTGAGTGCTCAGTCAGAGAAGTGCTATATAAGTACCACTCCAGTCCATTTATGCTACATCCTACTAAAACTACAGAAGACTGATCTTTTAATCAAGACACTTCGCTGTTCCATAGAAACACTAAACCTCAGCATCTGCTTCCCATGACAGCAGAAGTACCTGCTGCTTTTCCTGCTCTTCCTCTACTTTGCATAGTGTACACAGAAAACACAACCTAAAGACAACGTAAGCAGAGGTGCAAGGATACTACAGGACTCTCTGCATGGTGTATACTGCATGTCATAGCAGTAATGGTGAGCCAACACTGTTTTGCTTGGATCAAACCTGATAAAAGAGGTTATCAGTAAGAAAAACTCACAGTCCACTAGGAGGGTGTTGGGCTGCAGCTGTGGGTGGAGTCTTCCATATGCTAAACTGTCACTCATGTTTTTACGTGAAGACAAAACATTCATCAGCACCTACGAAGGATCAGAATAACATCAAAGTAAACTTCTGTCAACGTGTATTTCCACATTTATAAGAATAACTATGAATGTTACAAATTCCTCCAGTAATTAAGCAACCTGTGTTATGCCGCTGAGAGCCTTCTCTCCATTGGATGATCCAACGGCTACATATGTGCCACATAACCCCACGGCTGGCCTCACTGCTGTGGGCATCAAGAAGGACATGGGTCTTTTCCCAGGGTGGAGGTTGTTATGCTACACCAACCAAAAGAAAACAAAATCCATAAGAAATGCTGCAAATGTGTTAAGAACAAATCTGTTAACACTGAAACAAAAAAGTCGCAGTTACTGGGTTAGGTGATGAGCTCTGTGTTTTATTAGTCCATGAGAAGTCCAGAATCTGGCTATTCAAAAGGATTCCTGAAGGAGTCACTATCCCACTGCCAAAGGGTTTGTTTAGTGAGCTAAAACAAGCAGAAGTGAGGAAAAAAAGTCTTAACTTGCATTATTCATGAATTTTAATCAACTCTTAAACATCTTTGGGATTGTTTAAATCCCCTATAGTCCTTTTAAAGGGTTGCATACCTCATTACAGACACAATGAGGTCGTCTGGGCCCATGACCATGACCTGGGCCGCTGCTGCACCATCCTCCAAGGTAAAGGTTGTTGTGTAATGCTGGACAGGGAATGCCTGAGAGTCACTGATCATCTCGCGAAGTTGGGAAGCCTGTGATTTACTTGAAGGTTGCAAAAGAAAGGGCAGGGTTCAAATAAAATATCTTACTTAATTAGGCTGTATTTATACAATATAAAAGGCAGTGGGAGTTGATATCTACCTCAGCATCTTATCAACAATCTCTGGAACGGTGGAGTCATACATGGGATCTCCCAGCTTACTAGCCAGGCCCAGAGATATTTTCACAGCCTGGAAGATTAATGCATAATTAACATATTTTTTTAATCCTGTCAATTAATTTACTTTACACACATTTAATAGGCTTTGTAAGTTGTGCTAAACTGTTTTGCATTACCTCTGCAATCCAGTGGTAGGTAGTGGTCCTCGGCATCTGGCTGGTGATGTTGTACCCTTCAAGGATGTTGAGTGCAGTGATCAAAGCAACGCCTGCATGTGGGGCTGGGGCTGCCATCACGTGGTGTCCTTCAGAAACACCAACAGATCATTAGACAGAATAGATATACATCGGAAATGTCTTCGCCAAGGGCACCAACTCTCACTTCTGCCATGGACTTCTTCACTCTCTACACCTGATCTGATCAAAAAACAGGCCAAAGTCCAGTCAGGGGCTGGATTTTATCTAGCTGCAAAACAGAGCCTGAAGCCCGGAGGCGGTGCAGTTCATTTACAGATCGGTTAAATAACAATATGCTGAAAGGCTGTAACGGATTTCTGTCTGATGATACCAAAAACATGTTGCCCAACCCAGCTTTAACCCTTTAACCTTGTCAACTACAAATGTAACTGGCTGTTACTAAATAAATACTGGAAGGACAAGCTGTGTTCACAGAACTGCTTCAGATCAGTGCTGTGTTCTTGAAAATAGCTGAACTGGTATTTACCCTGATAGGTGATTTCTGCCGGCTTCTGTATGATTGAGCTGTAGTTTCGAATGTCATCCTCTGTGAGCACTCCGCCTCTCGCTTTCACCTATTACAAAACGAAGGATAAACTGAAATTTAGAGGCGAGTATTCTTTATCCTGTGTGTTAATGTTACTAACTGGACATTTTAAGAGTCAGAAACATTTCATTTACCTTACTCTTATGCTTATTTAGTAGGGCTGTGCGATATGAAGAAATATATTGGATGACGAAATGAAAACATCTATCGTTTGAAATCATACGCTATCGTTGTTTCATGGTGTCGCAAAATACACTGTTTATAATATTTTTTCAGCACAGAGAATACCAGCATAGCCCGTGAAGATGAGGCAGAACCAGGTAGCTCCAAACAAAAAGACCAGTCAAAACAAATCGAGGACGTTATTCCTAAACAAGAGGCTACCTCTGTAGCATGGACATGGTTTGGTTATGAAAAGTCTGACACGGACCAGAAAACTGCACTATGCAAATTATGCCACAAACTGGTCCCAACACGGACTCAAACACGACAAACCTCGTCAACCACTTATGCAAGAATCACATGAAAGAGAATGGAGAGAGTTTACGGATGAGAAGCAAAAAAGAGGCGTCAGGTGCTCAAAATAAACCCTAGACTCAAACGTTAGAACAGGCTTTCCTCTGCTGCACGCCATGTAATAAATACTCACAAAGAAAATGGTGGCTGTTACAACTTATGTCTAAAAATATATCATTTCATGCATCGGTCACAACACTCGACTCCAGGTACATGACGCCCAGCTGAAAACACTTCACATAAGTCGAGTTGCCCGAGATTCACAGAATTTACAGAAAAAGCACTATTTTTTATATATATATCGTTATTGGGATGAGAAATGTCTTATATTTGGTCATATCGCACAGCCCTATTATTTGGAATCTCAGGATTAATTTAAGATTGTGTAATTTATGATTTTGTTTACAGAAAAAAGTAAAAAACAAAAACAAAAAAACATTTAAAGACTGAAAATATCAGGTCTGGTATAACCTGCTGTGATGCCTGCTACCCCACATGTTAAAAAACCAAAAAACCCCAACAACTTATGCTTAATTAGAGAACTCAAATTCAAATTTCATTGAAATTAATTATTTTATTAAGCTAGTGCTGCTTGAAATATCATTAAATCTACACCAGTCACTGTCACAATAATTGCATGTAATGAGCTTGGTTATTACATTCTGTCACAACATTTTCTGTTGTGAGATCTGTAATTTTAGCCCAGTCTCAGAGCAAAATGTGAAACAATCACAAAAAAGCAATTTCTGTCATCATCCATCTTCGTTGACATGAATCATGACATTTCTCCCAGAGAGCACAAATTTGTAAGGAATGTATTTCACTTGTATCTACATTTTGTGTCTGGAGCACTTATATTGTCCAGACAAAGTGGGGATGGGTCACCTTGGCAACCAAGAAATCTGCGCTGTAAAAGAAGTAGCAACTGTTGCATCTTATTTTTTTTAAACCCCTTATTGTTTTTAATCCCCAGCTCTAAACAAGTTCTTTAAAATGCCTAATCCAATTCATGTTGATTTTGTGTAGATTTACACACACAAAAAAGTACTCTTTTACACAATGTTCATTATTTTACTGAAATGTAATGCAGTATTTTACTCACACAGTTACTCACCGGAGAAAGTAATTTGTTACACTACTTGTTGCATTGCTTTCTAGTTATTATTAATGAGGACACACCTATTACTACCTACTGCAGATGCTTGCAAAGAGCAAATGCTGTGGTTTGCATTTTGCTCCTCTCAGAAAAAAACGTGCAGTAAAGATAAAAGTCATCTCAATATCTCCACTCCTCAAAGAGTGGAGACCGCTCCATCATTTCCCTTCTGACAAACTGAAATCAGCTGATTGCAGCGCAAGTGTACAGGAAGAAAAGGGCATATATTTTTTGTAATTACTCACAGTTATTAGCGCAGCGATGACTGTAAGTAATTACTGGACTAACTGTACAAATAACTGTAATGTTATTACTGAATTTAGTATCGTAACCTAGACCTTTACTGAAAACTGTTACACCCAACAGTGATGGACACGTTTCAGAACATATGAGACAAGACTAATGAAAAATTATGTTCAGGGGCCTAAAAATAATAGAAATTATTGCCCAGGAACAGGAAGAAGTAGATTAGAGGTCATGGCTATCTCATGAACTGCTATGAATATTGAATACTGCACTAAATATTTTTGTATTTATGTAAGCTTTTTCTTATATGTTTTAATCTTATAGACATGAAAGTACTTCCAAAAAGAAGCAATACTTCTAGTTTATAAAATGTGTTTATTTTAATCTGAAGATAGGTAGTCGAGAGTCACAGTGAAGTTGAATTTCTCTGAAGCCTTATTTCCCCGAGTCGTACAGGGAACAAGAGGGCAAGTATAACAGTGACTTAGCATAGGAGAGGGAAAACGACTCGCCACTGAGACTATGCAGGATTCATGACCACTTATATAATCACATCTGTAGCTTGGTGAAAAAAATGTTTGTCCTTACTGCAGATGCCATTTTCTGAGCCACATTTCCACTATAGAACTCTGATATCCCTTTAACAGCGACAGCATCGAGAACAGCTGCTAAATCGAGGCGTCTGGTGAACTGTCCGGTGAGGGGAACCTGGTCTTTGGGTAGGAATAAATCCCGAAATGCAGCCGACATGTTTTGGCTCTTAACTTTTGCCAAAGCTTCAGCTGTGGAGAGAACAAAAGGGAGGCAGATGAGATTAAAAAAAAAACAACCCACTGATTTCACACCAAGCAATTTGTTCTATATATTACCCTATACTTACCAAAGTCATGAGTAACATTAAATCCATTTCTGGCCACATCTGCTGCCATGGCAACGACATCTTTCCAGGGGATCCTGTTGAAATCAAAGGTCATACAAGTCTGCCTTCTTTTACAAATATGATATCTTTCATACAGACACTCCTCATTTTCAAACAGTATATTTTGCCAAATTGAGAAGCCACATTTTCTCCCTAAACGGATCAAGCAGGTTAGCTCTTAACAGCCGAGGCCTCTGGATCAGGATAATTACACAGCATTAGAGTAATTGCGGCTTAACAATCTGACAAAAATAAGCTACTGGCTTTTCTTTAAACACAGCTGGTGTACATTCACAATGAGTCACTGCTTAAGTTCTGAACAATGAAAGAAGCACAGTCATTGTCAACAGCTCAAAATATCAGCTTTTGCTATTCTTGCCTTAAAAGAACAATGAAAGAAAATGATTTGTTTCATTGAAGAACGTCACAAACAAAAGTGAATTAAACAATAACCAAGAAGAAAGGAATGCAGATAATCCAGAAAGCCGCAACTATTTATGGCATAAGAAGGAAGGACTGCATGATATGCTGTTTACCTGCCATAGAGCTGGTGTGCCTGATGCAGCCCACTGAGCATGCCAGGAACTCCCACCAGCAAGCCATTCTGAAATGCCAATGCAAAGTAAACAGTGCATAAATAATCAAAAGAGTGACAAGGCTGACTTCAGCTCTCTGAGCAATCTCATATAGGTATAATAAGGAGTCCTCCAGAGTAATTCCTTACATTATCTTGAAGGTCTGTCAGCAGCATCTTCTCGTCGATTGCCGATGGTGCTGTCTCTCTGAAGTCAATGACCCTTGTCTCATTCTTACGGATGTCGTGCACCAACATAACGCCACCACTGATCATCAACAGAGCAAAAAGTGGTCTTCAAATTCATACTTAATGGCGGTTCTGCTTAGCAGAGATGATCTGTTCCTATAACTCACCCTCCGATACCAGACGTGTGAGGGTGCACAATTCCCAAACAGAGAGCAGCGGTGATGGCGGCGTCAACACTGGAGCCCTGCTTTTCAAGAATGTCAAAGCCCAGAGATGTACACTGAGCCACATCTGTCACCACTGCTCCTTGGTTAAAGACCTTGCAGTAGACAAAGCAGAAAGGCAGTTAAAAAACATTCAGAATGACACAGGCTTGCATGTAAGGAGGCTTAGAAGCATGTGGAGTCACCCATAATCCCATAATAACCCATACTTATTTGAGTGAAGCAACAGCATTGCAACACGACTACAGAAAAATGACATGTAACCCTACCTGTGGGTCTCCAAAGTAGATCTGCATGATGAGAGCCACAGTGACTCCTGTAGCAAAGGTGAGACAGGCCGTGATGATGACTGTCAAGCCATCTCGCTGGCAGGCACATTCTTCTGTAAAAGGGTCTCTGCTGGTCTCCTGCAGCGACACAGCATCATGGCTAGCTAGGTCTGAAGCCGAGGAGGGGAGGCGCTGGAGGCGAGCCGACTTCAGAAACAGATCTGGGTCTGAGACACAGCACCACCATACCAAATGCTATTAGTCAGCAAATCACAAAAAAAGCTCCCTTGTAACCATGACTGTGTGTGAGATAAAGGATTTTCTTTAATAACTTCTGTCTGACCTGTATCTTGCTCACTCAGGACGTTGTCATCATCTTTGCGGGATTTCAGGGTATTTTCCCCAGACACGTCATCTTCTGGCAACCTGGGGAAGCTGGTGATGCTCATGTAGTCCACTGGAGAGTAAGCGCTCCCCAAGGTTGTCTCTGGATTGGCATCTTTATCCACCACGCTTCCACTAGGGTATCCGGTCACGATTTCTGGAGCAGCGTTGTGCATGACTTCTACTTACTGTATCTTTATCTTTGAGGACCTAATGCAGGATATCCATAGTTACTGTCCCACTTGTTTCTTGTCTGGGATGGTAAGCCACACACATGCTACTATTATCCACACTAAAACACAAATAAATCACTAAAATATACCTTTATGGACCGCTAGTGTTGCTGTGGCGCTGGAGAATGACCTCATCTGCTTTATCTTTAATGTCCCAATAAATCACAGTTTTCCTACCGTGATCTGTAAATCTCTAGTGTGACATTGGCACCCTTACAAAAAGATCACAGCAGTCTCATGTGTCCTCCTTAGGGGAATGTTATTAATAGGCCAAGACGCGGGTGTGTAGCTCCAGTGATGGTGCATTTTCTACAACCTGCAAAGACGAGAAACCACGCAGAATAACTAGTTTTTGAGGATGAATTTCCTTAAAGACGCACATGTTCATAACCATGCTTATTATGTATTTAAACCCTCGCGAAATATGGCTTAATCTAAATATTTTCATGCTTGCCTATAACACACACAGACACATAAACTATTACTATTGCAGAATAACAGCGTTATTACCGGTTAAACACGGACCTTCCTCCCTCCGCGGCGCCTCCACCACCGCGATGCCACAAGCTAGCACATCTCCTTTTTTAAATTCAGCTACAAAGCGCTCGGAGCTGGGCTAACGTCACTTACCGTCGTTGTAAAGTACATCCAGTCAAATAATACCAGTGATACTAAAATAAAAAGTCGTTCCCGACTGGGTTATTTTGGATTTTTAAAAGCAGCAGGTGAGCTGAGGTGAACGCAGCTCCGTCGCCAAAGCTGAATCACCACCGCGCAGCTCTGGGAAGCTAGCTTCGTGTTACAGCCTACACCAAAGCCCCACAGCTCAGGATAACCGGCTGGACTTGTTCGGGATAAGGGTGTTTTAAATAATCCTGTGAGTGCGAACTAATAACCGAGGGAAGCTCGGAATAATTTAAATATATTACACTGTAAATAAACATCATTAAACCACGCCTAGCCTCGACAGTCCCCCTACCAATGTCAAACTTACTTAGATAGCGTTGGGGCCTCGAACAGCCTCTGAATCATCCCCTCACAGCTGAAGACCATTAATCCCAGTTCTGTTTTCACAAGGGTCGACCATAGCACACCGTCCACCTCCACCCTGTGTGTTTGTGAGCTGGACAAACAGGTCACAGCAGGTGCACAAAAACCTGTTCTACTTATTAAACTTCGGTCCCTCCCATAAAGCCTTATTCTATTGTTGTTCCTCCACCTGTGAAATAGGAGGCACAAGACATGAAATTACTTCAGTGATAGAGTTGCAATAGTGGCCTGCTTATGTCATCTCTTAATGGGAAAATCCTCTATTTATTTCGTTCAAAGCAAAGCGTCTGGGGTTAGATTAACTGTGATGCAGGGGGGGAATCTTATGCTTCATATTAAACAACAACAAAAAGCCTGATTAAAAGAAAGGTAGTCCAATTAAGGGCTAAAATAATCCATATTGAATACGTATGTTAAAACAAGGACACTAAGTATATGAATCAGTGTTGAAATTGTGTAAAAAAAACATTTATAACGCAGTATATGGATGAGGTAGAGTGTTATATGTTTATATTTTTTGTACTGTGCATTACAAAAATTGATTTTTGCATATAATGATATATTTAAAAAGCAATACTTTTGCATAAGTGTAGTTAAATAATTATAGATCAATGTGTAAAGATCTATGTATCAATATAGCACGAATCAGTTTGTTAGATGGGCATATTTGAAAATGGTACTGGTATTAATTGAAACCAATATATGAGCTAGACAGGGGTATGAATTAAAAAGCATTTGCTTCCTCCTACTTCTTTTGAACTGGAAATGGTCAACATGTTCTTTTTCGTGTGAATATGATGCTTTCAGTTATTTATTTATTTTTATATATATGAACATTTGTTACTTATATGTTTGAAATAAAGTTTTGGTTGACTGATTGAAGAACCATAGTTTTACTGTGGTAGATAAGTAGGTATATACCAAGTCCAAAAGTGGTAGAGGCAAAGGGGTAAAGAACTTACCTTGAAAAATCTGACAGATTTCAGAAACAAGGTGCAGAGGAAAACAAACAAAACCAAATAAATTACATGTAGATTTCACCAAGCATGTAAGCTGCACGCCAGGAGATTATGGAGGTCAGGTCGCTTCTTCAGTTTATTCCTCTTAGTCTGTGGTGTAAGTCTGTGTGTTTTTGCATCATTTCCTGATGATAAATGAATCCCATGAGCACAAATGAAATGGGATTTTGTGTAGCTGCTACTCTGGGACTACCATTGCTGATAAAGTCTTGCCTTGAAACCTGATTTAAAAAAAGAAAAAAGCAGTGTCATCTGCAAAGCACTCATTATACCATCACACCCCTAGCTTCAAGCTTCACAACAGAGAATCCATATGCATGTACAATCAGTACACATTCTCTGTGCCCAGCAAACACATACATTTGAAGTCATCCTGACCTAATTTTCCAGGAACTTAAGTCCCCTTTCTTGAGTTACATTTGATCTCTGTTCACTTGTCTCATTCAGCCTTGTAGTTTCTAGTCTGAAGATCTGGTTCATGCAGCTTCCTGCTGAGATATGTATCTGAACTGTGAAGCGTTGACGTACTGTATGTATGATCTAATCTCATACAGTACATCTTCTAACGTTCAGATTAAGATGCTTGGGGCATGCTTTGCAAATTCAAGAATCACTGTATATTCTCTGTGAATGGAGGAATGATATATTACAAATTACCACATAGTTTAATTTCTGTTCTCTATAACGAAGCATAATGTCGTGTTTTATTTGCATTATGTGAACCCTGAGCTTTGCAATTTTGTGTTTCCCTATACTTCAAAAAACTTTAGTTTGACTTAGACTTTTTTAACTGTCAGTCCCCAGTGTCTAATGAATACATCCTCTGTAGCAGTGATTAATCTTACTTTCTTGCACTCGAAGACATTTTTAAAGTTCCTGAAAACTTCTTGCACCGACTAAAGGGCTGGACTGTGGAGAAGTAATAACTAACTTGATAAGAGTCTTGTTAGCACGATTTAAACAGGAAAAAGTAAACAAAGAAGTGTTTGCAAATGTTATCATGGTGACCTTTATGTCTCTATTTTCTAACTTGGATCCTCTTTTGTTGTTAATGATTAAAAATATTTGGAGGAAGCTTTGGGGGGCATATCATAGAGCTGAGTAATAGCGGAGAACTGTAAAGTCAACAGATGTATGAGTAAAGGCACACACATTAAGAGAAATGCGCTCCATACATATCATAAACAGTGAATGACAGCAAGAAAGAAACCGGAAGTACTCCTGGACGCTAGGGGGAGTAATGGGCCCGATGTTGACTGGCAGCAAACCCCTCAGAGCGTTAAAACATTGCAGGCGCTGTCCTTGTTAAAACATTCAGGGTCATTGGGTTAGGTTTTGAAACGAGAACATTTTAAGGTACGTGAGGAGCTATCCAAATAAGCTTCATTTAGATTCTTTTGTTCACTTGTAATTTGCACATTGGTTTGCATTTTTACCAGACAGCAGCAGTCTGTGCTGGATCAGGACAAACAGTAGTGGCAGCTTTGAGAAATCCAAATAATAAAACGTATTTTGGTTTGTTTAAAACAATGAAAAGCCCTGCTGTGTGACATAATTATTTTATTTTATTTTATTGTTTAAATCCTCGTCAGCCTTTTAAGTTTCCTTCTCAGCTTGGACTAATGTACTCAAAGCTAAGCATAACAGGACTCCACCCAGGTTCAGTCCACAGACAGTATTTGCTCTCTTTAACCACACCTGTCTATTCGCCTGTTCCCTTTTTGCAAACAGTTACATCTGCCTACAAAAAAACCTACTTTCATCTGCAGTTAAGACACTTAAAGAACTGCCTATATTCAAATAGGTGTACTTAAAGGTACTTGCTACTTGGTAGCCAGGTCTCAGCAAACTAATGCAAAGCAAACACTGTGTTTTTGGTGGACAGAGTGGAAAACATCATCAGTGCCACCAATGAAATTTTCATGTCTAGCTTGCAAATAGAAATTTGATAAAATGTGTATGGTTTTATATTGTTAATTAGCAATCACAGGCCAAATATATCCCCTGCTCTCTCTCTAAACAACTACAATGTGTCCATGCTCTCATATGACAGTCTTTATATATTCCACTTTATATAGTAAGTGTCATTTCAGCTGCTCTTCTCTTTGCTAACACGTTCTTGCTTTCAGTTCATATGTATCACTAGATTGGCATACCTTTTTGAGCCAAATATGGCAAATTTAAAAATTTGCTTATGACACAGATACATATTGCGTCACTGCCCCTGCATGAAACAGAAAAATATACCTAAGGGAAAAAAAGACAAAAACATTAAACAGGCATTAAACAAACTGACCTTCTGTGTTTTGAATATCATAAAAAGTCTTCCCTTCACACGCGTCTGGTAAAAGAAAGACTTTAGAAGGAGTGTAGAACAAGTCAAAATGAAGGACATTGTCTCCAGATGTGGGACAGGGGGACAAGGAATAAACATGCTAAAGAGGGACATCTGGTCACCTTAACTTACCTACACTGTACAATGATTTGGTTAAATACTTCAGCTGTAAAATTTTATAATCCAAACAATTTGGATATTTATAATGCCAAGTCACAAGCCAAATATAGTTTAATATTCAAAATTAATGCGCTTTCAACCAGGTGCTTATGCATTATTTCTAAATGTTAGGCTATAAAATAATAACACTGAGTGTTATAATAATAAGTACTACAGCCTTTTTAAGCTTTCCTATATAAGACTGCATTCCAACACCTCTTTTTGCTGTCCCACATGAAAATAATGACACGAGATTCAGGTGTTAACCTGAGCATTTATTGTTGTTATTGTCGTGGGGGGTATTTTTGGCGGGTACCTGTGTTTTCTGAATGGATGTTGGACAACCCATCCGTTGATTTTTGCATAGGTCTTGCCTGTCAGTGGACAACTGTCCACTTTGGGTATGGAAAAAAAAATCAGTACATCACAAAAACCATGCAGAAATAGTGAAAGGCACAATCACCATAGATATCAGATACATCAAAATTTATATGTCTATATCTTTCATTTTCACGGAGGGGAGGGAGGGTGTACTAACTGAGATGTAACATGGGGGGGAAACCCCAAGTGTTTTGAAGCTGCCGTCATATTAGGGCACGACGTAAAACATGTGAAACTCCCCAGACATTCAACGCTTTCATTTAAAATATTATATTGTCGAACAACTCTTCTAATAACTATATGGGAAAATACAAGCATGTTCTATTGTATTTTTATAATACATTTCTTTTCTTTTTTAAATATATAAACTATATGTCTACTGCCTCATTTTGTCACTATCCACATCCCACATCTGCTATATACTCAACACAGTGGGTGCCCACTCCCTCCCCTGCAAGTTTTGAATGACCTTCCCTCCTAAAACCACACATTGCAATAATCACACACAACATACCTAAACATGTTTCCTTTTTACATTACATTGCTGATAAAGGAGGGAAAATAAAAGTAAATGAAATTCGCAGCATCAAAGGTATCTGCGGCGATTTGGCATGCACCCATAATCCACCTGTGATCTCTCATCATTAACCTGTTTTTACTGTTTTCCCCTCAAACAAGATGCTTCCTCTGAGGCACAGTGAGAATAGTAAAAGCCCCTTGGAGAGAGTGTGAAAGCCTAAACAGAGATATCTTGATGTGTATGTGTGCACGCTCATCACCTCAGATACACCCGCTGCACTTGAGAGACTGACAGGATACATTATAGCCACCCTTAAAGCAGAAACATTTGTAATTTAATAAAATTAAATAATTTGTAGGATTATTGATAGAAAAAAAAAGGTTTAGCATGTGACTCAAGAACCACACAGGACATCTATTTTCTCGATGTATCTCAATCTGTCCTTTTAACACTTCAGTACGGTCATAAAACTGGACCCTCAACAGCATTTACACAGCAGCTGGTGCTGTGTCGAGTGGGCCCTCTAGAGGGCAGTGTTTGCCTATGGCACGTCAACTCTGAGCCTATATCTTTTTTTCTTTTTTAAATGGTGCATCTCAACAAGGTGACACTGAAAATGGAGCAATGACACCACTTGTGGCCCTCCTGGTTTAAAAAGCGAGCACAGAGATGCGGCAGAGACTGGATTCTCATCAGTCCCGTTGGACACAATAATGTGGACTCGAGTCCTGAGAGGCTATGACATCTAGCAAAGCATTATAAATTGTTCTGTAATATTTACAAGAAGAAAAAGATGACAGATATTTGTGTCTTTTTCATAGGATTCAACGTATCGGGACACCTCACACACAGTCCGGGTCAAAATGAAAAGAAGAAAAAAAAATGATCACAAAAGGAAAAAAGAAAACAAAAACAAAACAAGCACACGGCACACCGCTAAAACTTTTTGACTCACAAAATGTATGACAGTGCAAACGTACATCCATTTCTCAAATAATTTACAAACATCAGTATACACTTCAGCACCATTGTTTACTATTGTTGTTGAATACATATCAGTAAGCTAGATCTTTAAGTGGACACTGTTAGAGCTGCATGTGCTAATAAGAAATATGAGAATAATGAAGGAGATATCAGCAATGCGCTGCGCGTCCATGAGGAAGATGATATTTGTTGAAAGTGTTGAACCTGGATGAAGATGCTTGTGTTAGGCTTTTTTTTAAAAACAAAAACATGTCCTGTGAAGACAGTGCTTTTATCCATAAAAGGGACAGATGTAAAAAATACTCTCTTTGTTGGTGTTCACATGGATAACATAAGATCACAGCACACACTGTGAAAAAGAATGACTGATGTGTGTGCTGGGCACATTGCTTTAGTTTACAGAGGACACAAATAATGATAATCGTGCTGTTTTACGATCTGCGGGGGGAGAAACGATTATAATGTGTTGACTTTAAAAAGCCCAAATGTCTACTTTCTGTTTATCTGGCAGGGAACAGTTTAGATTTTCTCTCCGGTTGGAATCATGCAAACAGAAACTGTCCAATAAAATTACTGTTTACGAGACAAAGTAAGCAGAAAAACACATGACAAAACAAAATAAAGAGTTACCACCGATACCGCTCTGCGCTTACTATGACCTGCCATACCCTGTAACCCAAAGGCTAGCCTTGGATATTTCCACTGCATTTATAATCCTCATCAGTAATGACTTTAGAAGTGCCAACGACAACTATTTGAATATGTAAAAGCAGCAGCTGTACTCTAAAAGCTCTCCAATAAAATTTGATGTTACATTTTAAGGACTCAGGCTGCTCAGAGGGTTACGTTACACTTTCCTGTGACCCTTTCTCAGTCTTCATTCAGTTATGTTCCAATTCATCATGTCTTTTTGCTTTACTCTTTAATCTGTTTTGCTCATACTCTCGCCATCATCAACTTGCTGTTATCCTTCACAAAGTAAGAAGAGAGAAATCTCACAACATTTGGTTTCCTGTGGTGAAATCGGTTGCTTCATGTTTCCTGGGCTTTGTCGTGTACTTTGCTCATTAGCGCACCAAACTGGAGAGAAACAAATGTCTAGTGAATTTCCTCTCCCCCTTGTCACACACGGTATATCCTTCCACCTCTTCTGAACTAAAAAAAAAAAAAATCATATTTTGATTGAATCCTTTTATCTCTTTAACATAAAGCTTTGAAGACATGATGACTTGTTTTTGGTGTTATAAAGAAAAAATCTGTCTTGCATTGTTTCCACCGGAAAAGTCAGAAAACTGTTCATCCAGCCAGAGAAAAATAAACTTCAATTTGAATTTATTGTCTCCAAAATAATTAAATAAATTTAACGGAGGTGTATTAGCTGAATTAATTTCTCTAAAATAAAATGCACTACGGAGGGATGAGCTTGGGAGGCAAGATTGGACAGAAACTTTATAGAAATCAAGTTTTTCGTGCTTTTCAAGCATTGTTATTACTACGAATAGCTTCTTTTAAGATTTTAAAGACTTTTTTTGTGGTTTGGATACTGCGTCGAGCAATAAGTAGTAAAAAGGTCAACAATATCTACTCAGAGGGCTCGGTTTCATAACACCAGAATGGGAATTGAGCTACCAGGTGAAGTCAGATTATGTCTAAACAACAAAACACTACTGTTATCTTAAGTGCAACGGAAATTAAAAATGCTGTGGTTGACTGCGTTTATTCATGTGTGACTACTAATGCCCTCAGAGTAAACAATGCCCCCTGTGCGCTGGGGAGTTTAGTGGCAGAAGTTACGCTTGCTGGGCTGGTGAAGGAAGGTGTTTCTGGTGTGGGCTGCGTGGCGAGGGATCTGCTCCCTGGTGCGGTTTTGGCGTTGGATGCGGTTGCGCCCCAGATGGCGGCGTTCCACTCGGGCTTTGCTACGCTGGACCCTGGCCACTTGGGTGACCTTGGCCAGAGCGCCGGCCTGGGCAGCTGCTCCACGGCTCACCCTGGTGGGCATAGTGGCGTGAGTGGCGGGGACCGAAGCTGGTTCAGCCGCTCTGATGGAAAAGAGAGAAAAGATAAGATAGTTATGCTGATGCTGGGGAAAAAAGTGGATAAAGGGCAGGTATATTTTTAGCCAATTGCTCTCACCTCACGCTGCCTCCCAGGCTAACCATGCTTTCCTCTGCCACTGCAGACAGGTTGCTGTTGGACACCATGGACAGGTTGCTCGGGGAGACGTACACAGACATGCTGGGGTGCTCTATGAGCAGATCTTCCATCGGGCTGGCCTCTGCAGTGGCTCCCTCTGCAGTGAAACAGGGGGGAGGGGTGACAAACCAGCTCTCATCCATGCAGCCTCTCTCTGAGCCTGCCCTACTGCTACCCCCACTGCCCCCACACTCACTCCCAGAGCCTGGGGACATCGACGGCGTGGAGGAGGGCGTGGACAGTCTGACCCGTCTTGGCAGGGTCATGGGTGTAGTAGCACCCATGTCTGATGGGCTGGGGCTGGGACAGGACACAGGGTCTACTAATGCTACTGCACCTTGTGGCCGGCCTTTATGTGTCCTACGACGCTTGTGAGGGGGGTGGGGGACAGGGGCCGGGCATTCAGTCCTTGTACGTGCGTCTTGACAATTTGACAGGTTATTCTCTGGGAATGATTGTGCGATCAGTGGGATTCCTGACTCATCATCAACCTGCATCATGCAGTCAGACTCTTCTGAGCACATGGCAGTGATGAGATGGTTCAGATGAGAGGGGGGTCGGGGTGGGGGAAGATGTTGCACAAGTTATGCAAATGTGGCAGATTTTTCAAAAAGCCATGCAGGTCAAAGAAGGGATCACATACGCACGCGCACACATACCAGTGTGAGGAATGTAAGGGTATTTAAAAAAATTGGAGGAAAGGAAGAGGGGGGAGGAGGGGTAAGGAAACACAAAACATAAAAGAGTCACATCATTAGTTGTGTTGACCCTCTAAAGCTGTGATTATGTCATTGACATAATTTCTGCCTTGACTCTGCTGAGAGGTACTTTTATGTACTTTTATGTTGTTTGCTTGGCTTCTTCTGAGCAGGCATTAAAGCACATTCTCATACTTTAAAATTGTCTTTGTCATGATCAAGATCATAAACAAAGTGGAAGGAGATGCATGTTCACAGGTAGCTATGTGTTTCCGCCATTTGACGGACAACACAACCTTTGGCATGGCAGCCATATGGATGAGCGGCAGTGTAGCGGAGCCACGCCCTGATCATAATACTTCACCCCATCTCATCATCCCCCTGTTGTTATCACTACGCTTCATATATTAGTCAGTATCATAAACATGCACAGCAGCACACAAAGCATACTTTGACTATTTCCTCACTTTTGATGTGGCTTTTAAAATAACCATCCCTTCAACACAAGCCCAGCACAATGCTCTCTCTGACTCACCAGGCAGATTGACAATCATCCATCCCTCCTCGTCAGCCTCAGTCACACATGGGTTGGGTCCCTTCAGCTCAGCTGCCACCTCTTCCACCTCCCCAAACAGCAGGTTGCTAAGACGCTGAAACATTGCTGCGCGTATTGTCAAGTGTTGATGACTCTGGTGCTTTTGTTGTGGTGCACAAAGAAAAAGCTGTAGCTGCCTTTTTGAATTTCTTGTCGGTTGCTATTTTACGCTGTTCTTTGATTATTTTTTTCCCCAACTTGAAGCCTCTTGCTGGATCTTGTTTTGACAAACAGGTGTGGACAGGCTTCTGTAGTGCAAATATAAGGTTTCACTTGGTTTGGAGCAAAGGCCTGGGGGAGAGGGAGAGAGGAAAAAGAGGATAATTAGTTGCAATGAAAAGATGAAACATACATTAGATAAAGAGAGTAAGAAACAAAAGAGGTCAGGATTATTTAAAAATGCAATGCAGATATTGTTATTAGCCTGAACTCGAACCTTAGTGGCATTAAAAGTGTTGCTCTTTTTTTTTTTTTGAACACTAACAGTACCGTGTTAATTAGAAGAGGTGGGAATCTTATAATGAGTTTATACAACAACAGTGCTTCTTCTTCTTCTTCAAAAAAGATATCTTCAAGACCACTCACTTTAAACACTTTATATCTTAACACCTTTGAAAAGTCACAGAAAACTGTCTAAAAATATGCACTCCATTTTTTTTAAAATGTTTTGACCACTTGGGGGCTGCACATCAACACTGTGCCTGTCATTCATTTGGCATCTTACTTCTGGCTGCTGTGTTTTTGGTTGCCATGCACCCCTGAGGGAATATTTGGCCTTAGCGGCTAAACGCCTCCTCATATTTGCAAGATAGTTGCTAATTTTGCCTGCCTGTCCAGGTAAATGTGTTAATGAATGCGTTTTTTTTTTTTTTTTTTACAGTTACTGCAGTAATAGTAGATGAAACTAAACAAAAGGACAAATACTTGAAAGACGCTGAAATATTTTTTAGAGCTGAGAACGATCGAATAATAATTACAGGTTTGTTGCTACAAGCAATCTCGTGCAGTGATTTCCAAAATGTGGGTCGGGCCCCCCCAGTGGACTGTGAAGGTACTGCGAAGTTACATAAGAAACAGAGTTAATCAGCAAGCCAGTGTGTAATGACTACACTGCCCTCCCCTATTAGGTCAAGAAAACCAATCAACTCTCAGTCTCTGGACAGATGGGCAGAGCACAGAAGAAGAAGAAGTAAATACAGGGCCAGTATTACTGATACCAGTACCAATACTGATACTTTTAACCTATAAAGGCACCTTATGTAGGGGAGAGCAGTGTGTCATGGTTTGTGAGTTGAATCAACATTCATTTGCAAATTCTGTGCAAATTTGAATGACGACTATTTCATTGTTTTTTTTTATTGTGGTTGTGATTAATTATTAGTTAATAAAACAAAACACACCTTTCAGCTTTTCGTGTATTTTTAAATTATTAATTTTGAAATAATTAATTATTTAACACAATTAAGAAGGCAGCATAGTGAAACAAAGTAACAATCCTTTCGTGCTAGTATCTGTCCAGTGTTTGTATCCACCTCTAGAAAAAAGTAGGCGAAACTAAAAAAGGTATATTTACAAAGAGCCACACTTTTACAAAACCAAGTAATGTGTGTGTGTGCACATGTGAACGATGCAAAGAACACCAGAAACATTGTGACAGCAGGTGCTGAGGCCAAAGGACAAGGATGTGAACTACACGTGAACACACTGATGTAATGTTAACCTGAAGTTTAGCTTATGTGACAACGCTCTGCATGTTCGAAGGTTGAGTTTTATTTAAACTGAGTATATAGGGCAAAGAGACCCAAGAGATCACAGAGTTTAACACGCTCTGCAACTGTCTGACACAGTTATTTTTGTTTGTGAATTCAAGGTTAGTGTTTATTTACTAGAGATACTAGTTTCAAAGTTGCAGAGGTTCGATATCAGGCCATAACCTATTTAAGTAATCATTACATTCAACCACAGTCTCATTTGCCCCAGAAATCTCATTGACTATAATGTGAAGTGTATGAAGCTGAACTTTCTCACTAAATAAATGAGAAGGTTAGTAATAATGAATGCTCGTGGGATAAGGTGAAAGACAAGGATTTATAGAGCAAAGAGTCATGGGAGCAGATATGCATGGATGCATGATGGGTTTCTGTCCTTATTTGGAGAATCACCATGATAACGGAGCAAAAAAGGGAAGACACATCCTAATTGCAGTCATACAGAGCATGCTTGTGGGATTGCTGATGTCAGGTGCTTGAAGTGATACGATCAGATATGAGATAAATCAAGTGAAGCAGTAACTGGTGCAAAAAGAAAAAAGCTAAACCTTTTAAGCCCTTTCTTTAAACGATGAAAGCAATTTAACTTGTTATATATATAATTAAGTTACTGTCATACACTCATTCTTTTTTAAATTTATTCAGTTAAGTTACTGTCTTGTGTTGTGTTGTCTTGTTTGTGTTGTGTTTTGTTGTGCATAGTGCCGACGCAGGACAGTTTCCAATGTTGTTGTACTATTGTACTAGGTATGACTGTGCAATGACAATAAAGACTTATCTTTCTTATTTCTTATCTCTTAATTAAAAAAAGATCTGGGTTGCATGACCTGTTTTTTAGATCTTGTGAGAAAAAAAACGTTCAGTCACTAAACAATGACTATGAAATGTTTTTGAGGAACTGTCTTTGAGCTGATGCGCTGCAGTGCATACCTCAGCACAAAGATTAATGCATTCCTTGACTAATAAAGCATTAAGTCATGGGACTATGACAAGTAAATTCTGATAAACAACATTTTTCAGGCCTCAGTGCTGCTTTGCATAAGGTGGAGAGGAAATCGGCACAATAAACACCCAACATGGACTCGTAAGAAGCACTTCCTTGACCATTTTGTTAGCTTGCCAACTGAGAGCTACTGATTAGCCTTATAGGTACTGACACTGCCAAAAGGGCCCAAAGAAAAAATGATGGCTAATGACCAGATGATGTATGTTTTGTGGAAACCTTGTCAAATCCATCCATTAACACAATGACAAAGATTCATGATGCCGACTGTCTTGTAAAAAAGCAGAAAGATATGTGTTATCTGAAAGTTAAAAGCAGTAAAAGTGACTCTCGCTCATTACATTTTCCCCTCCTTTTTCTTTATTATCACTGCTTGTAGCTGGGCATATGTACAGTACAGTAGGAAATAAGAGCTGATTGAATATTTCTTGTGAGGTAAATAATATTTTCATAACACATTTTGTTTTTTCTATTTTAGGATACCTTATCTGGCCAGGGACAGCAGGTGACATTTGGCCCTCTAGGGTAACTCTAGCTCATTTATAGTTTATTTGATCACTGATGCTGTTAGATAATAAGGAGACCTTACAGGTCAAAAGGAACATTATATATATATATATATATATATATATATATATATATATATATATATATATATATATATATATATATATATATATATATATTAGATTGTACCTCAGATACAGAATTGGCATGAATAATGCAGAAGAGAGCCTTTATTCTTACATGTTGAACAAGAAGTTTTGTGGATTTATTAAAATGTGGCAGTAACACAACAGTATATATTTAATATGTTCCGGATTTATAGGCAGGTCTATTGATTGAGGTTTTTTATTTTATTTATTTCATAAGAGGAGTGGGCGGGGCTCCCGAGAAGTAAAAACAAGCTGCGTCTGACGTCACGCCACGTCACTGACACTGACAGAGAGGCTCCAGCCTATTTTGCGACCGGAGGAAAAAAGAAAATCGGTCAGAATAACAAACAGGGGAAAAATATCGAGATTTTCTGATCGTGTGTTTGCAGTCGACATAGTTTTCGTGTTTAATCTGCATTTTGCAACACGGTACCGAAAAACCATCCGTGTGAGAGCGGCTGCTGTTGTCGACGGCTGTCGTCTGGACTTGAAACCCTTATGAAAAAAATATGCAGCGGTGTTTACGTTTCCAACACAAAGAATAGGCTCTTAATGTAAAATAAAACATCGACCTCGATGCCAGAGCGTCGACGAGCCCAGAGAAGACGCGACTTTCTGCGCAGAGTATCCAGGTTAAACATGAATTATCCGTATAAGCTCTGGCTACAGCTGAGGGGTCAAAGCAATGACAGTTGTGGCTCAGCAACACTGCACGAAAGACAGGAGAAGAGAGGCTCCTGAATACACAGCGAGTCGGTTATTTGACAGAGCAGCTCAGGTTAGGCCTGGTGTATTTTTAGTGGAAATCAAAACCTAAAAAGGTCGACCTGCAACAAATACATCAACATCCGCCATCGGCTCCACACCAGCATTTGGTGCAGTTTACAAAACAACGACTGCTGGCGTCCTATAGGATTAATCTATATGCAGGCTGGTGTCCTTTCTGCAGATGCAGGACGTCGAATCGACCCAACTAAGGCTGTTTATTTGGGCCTATAACATACTGCTTCCCCATCTATTCATGTCCCGTTAACAGGTCATTTCATAGTATAAGAAAAAAACCCCCCTCAAAGGCAGGCAAAGACAAAGGGATGCAATTCAATAAAAAGAATCCCTATGATTTCACGACAGCTGATATGTGATGGATATTTTTATGAATAACCTTAAAAGGAAAACAGCAGGTTCAATTGCAAAGATGTAGGTATGCCTAGGTCGTCTGATGCCTCTTTAAAAGCACAGTTAGACACAAAACACACCGAGCGTTTAATCTGGAAAAAGAAATAGAGATAAAAAAATAAACAAATAAAATAGCTTACCTGCCCTTGCAGTGTTATTCAAGTTGTAAACGAGATCTCACACACAGTAGAAACGACAACTCTTAAAGCATAGCTTTAGATAGCCTTTATGTGAGGTAGTTAGAACACCATTATATAAAAATAAAAGGCTTTCTTCTTAGAAGAAGGGCTTCGTGTAAAAATGTTTACACGGACGTTTTCAGATCATAACATCTGCAGCTTTCCCCTCCTTTCCTCTAGTTTTTACGCTGCAGATTTTCCTGTTTATTGCTGCCTCCAGCTGATCCTCGGATCAGAATGTAGAGCGTACAAAACAGCTGATTGTGAGATCACAATACTCAGAGCCACGCCTATCACCCCGCCCACGCCAAAGAAAGCGGCCAATCAGAATATTACACCCGATACAAGCCGGTCTACTTGGTGACAGGGTGGGGGCTGGGCAAGATGAGCCGTCAACCTGCACCCAGATGGAAAGGGTGACTTCACTGGGAATCTGAACTTTAATCAGCTTCCACGAGCAGCATCCGTGGTTTTTGAAAGCTGGGCTGGGGGGAGGTAAACTGACCCTGGGTCTGTTTTCACATAAGTCTTTAATATAGGACTAGGGAAAAGTAGGATGTGGAAATGAAAGTATTTAAACTATCAAGAGAATGAGAAAGAAGAGCGGAATCTGATGCAACAAAACCTGTTATGTCACCATCTGAATGGAATTTGAACCACAGACACAACATGTACGCAATAACTTTGTGTGATCCAGTTTTAGTGAGGCCTTTGCAGTTAATTTTTAACATATTAGGGGCCCAAATGTGATATGATGTGAAATCCTATACACAAGATATTTAAAATATGAAACAGTATCATTTTTGGTGTAGTTTTTACTTCTAACCATATGCTGGATGCTGGACAACACTGACTACTGCAATCTCATTTGCATGTTTTTCCCTGAGGGTGACTTATTTACTAAAACCTCAAATATTCAAATCATTTAATAACCGCAGTTTACATCATGTTAATTTTTTCTTGTCCGGTGATGCTGGTGGTTTTACTTTAAATTTTAATAGTAAATAAACCTCATTCTCTTCCCCCTCAGCATATTTTTTTTTCATTCCACTGGTGGGGACGACTTTTGCTTTTCAGCCTATATCGGCCAATCATATTTGCTATTTTGAATGCAGCTTTTGTGTAACCAATGGGATTTTTAGATGTTCTGAATACCCCTTGTGGTCACTTTTTTACCCAGCAGTCTGTAAAGCAATGAGATTATCCACTGCTCTTTGTGTTAGCACATTGTGACTGTTCCCATTACTGTGTGTGCTTTTATACATGTGTGTTTCTTTAGGTGTTGTGTTTTATAAAATACATATTGTATAATGGATAATAGAAATGGTTCTTGTTGGCAACATGCATGTTTATGTCTCCATGGGTGTGTACCTGCATGCTTCTTAGTCAGCATTCAAGGTGAAACATACCTCTGTTCTTCCAGCTGAAACTCAGCCAAACACATAATGACTTATTTAAATTTAATAACATGGATGCTATAAAATTTGAGAGTTATTCAGTAGCAGCTGGTCCTCTTTAAATAAGTGGATAACTGTATGTATTCACACCTTATCAGATGCAACTTGCTAGTACTGGATTGGACCTCCTTTTGCCCCAGAGCTGCTTTAATAGTTCATGGCACTGATCCAACAAGGTACTAAAGGTTCCACACAGTCCATATTAAAATGATACCATGCTGCAGATTTGTCAGCTGTACATCCAAGATCAATCTTCGGTTCCACCACATCCCAAAGGTCGTCTATTTGATTGAGGTTCTGCGACTGTGCAGACCACCTGAATACATCAAACTCATTGCCATATTCAAAAGACTACTTTGAGTTCATCTGAGCTTTGTGACATGGTGTGTTAACAAAATGATGGGTGTGCTGTAGTCATAAAGTGTTAGGCCTGGTTAGCAAGAATACTCAGGTAGGCTATGGCATTTAAATAAGGCTTCACTGGTGCTAAGGGAACCAAAGTGTGCCAAGAAAATTTCCCCTCACAATTAAACTACCAGCAGCAGCCCAAACCGTTGATAAAAAACAGGATAGATTCAAGCTTTCATGTTGTTTACAACAAATCCAACAGACTAGTGTCTGATTTTCCACAGCAGAAATTGAGACTCTTCAGACCAGCCAACGTTTGGTGAGGCCACGCAGCCTTCTGCTGCTATATCTGATTAAAGGTTTGCTGTGTTGTGCAGCTGCTTTTCTGCTTACCTTAGATAAATATGTGGTTATTATTTGAGTTACTATCTCAAAGCAGTCTCGCCATTCTCCTCTGACCTCTAACAGCAATAAAGTATTTTCACCCAGAGAACTGCTGCTCACTGGATATTTTCCCTTTTTTGGACCATTCTCTGTAAAACCCCAGAGATAGCTGACATTGACACTTTCTTTCAATTTCTGATGCTTAGTTTGAACTCCAGGAGCTCTTCTAAACCATGTCTACATAACCAAAATATAGATATGCACTGAGCTGCTGCTATGTGATTCAGTGGTTAGATATTTGCACTAAAAAGCTGGCAAACAGGCATACTGATTAAAGCGGCAGCTGAGTGTGAGAGTTTTTAATTGTGAATCTGTTGGTGTATTTCTTAAGAATAGATTATAATAAACATGTTATTAAAGGCCTATGCTTATGTTTTTAAGTTAAGAAGCTTTTACACAATGACAAGAGCATGATCTTGAAATTTCTCCATAGTTGAGTGAGCCGGAAATGTCTTATATTTTGAAGCACCTTTGAACTTGAGTAATAAGTCCAGGGTGTGTGACTGGACGTCTGCAAACAAACAAATGTGCCACACCTCTCACGTTTCACACACATTCTTTGAGAGCTAGTTTTTCTGCTTTAGACATTTGGTATGTAATTGCTGCCTGGTCACAGACAGTGAGTTCAGCACGAGCTTTCTAACGTCAGGTTGATAAGGTTTCGGCCTATACGGTTACCAGGTGCTTGGCAACTCATGAAGACACAGACTCGTTCACCCTGCAGTGATGATGATATCCCAACCCCAGTAACACAGTGAACACAAACATTCAGGAAGAGCTGTCTGTGCTTATGTTTGTGTAATGTCTGTGTTCTCAAACTAATCAGTACATGTCACTCGCTCCTGTGTATGTCCTTGTAAAACACTTTGTCAGTCGCTATGACGTGCTTCAGATGCTTTTTAAGGTGTTAGCAATATGCTGCAATGAATAGCAGCACAGCCACACCAGCTTGCTCACAGAGAAGAGAGGCTCCGGTTTTCCATTTTCTGCCTAAGGCTATAGAGCTTTTTCCTGCATTCACGGATTCCCACAGTTTCCCCTACCAGCTGGAAAAAATATAGGCGAAAGGTCAGAGCGGTATTTCCCTCTCTAGCTCCCTCATTCCCCCTCCCTGTCTGGGTTCACGTTCATGGTCATGTTCCTATTTAACAGCAAACCTGTTCTTTTCCTGGCCGACACAGCTAACCCAGGTTCCCAGCAAGAGAAGGATAACACTGTGGTGAAATACAGAGGCGCAGCAATGATTCAGCTCACTCGGAAGTCCAGCTTGTTGCATGTTGAAGCTTGAATCAGACAATAAAGTGAGTTCCTGACTGGAACAAAACAAATACTGATGAGACTTGCTGGGAGCAGGAGAGACGATTAGGACTTAGTGTTCACAGAAATTTGTGTTTTACTTCTAAACAACATTTTCAGTTTGATCTTCAGAGAATTTATTTTCTTTGTGGTTTGCATAAAATCTTTTTGTATTTTGGCTCATAAATCAAATCGACTGATATGACATACTTTCAAAAGTATGTCACTTTGTTTTGAGTCGACTCCCAGCATTACCTTATTCACCTCTTCTTCACCCTGTTATGAAGGCTTTATTTTTGGTGCCCCTCTCTTCTTTCGGGCCTTTCTGCTTCTGCGTAGCTGGCTGTCAGCTGATGATAAGACAGTAGCCCCAGGAGATAGGAGGTCAGACAACTTACAGTGCCAGAAGTAAAGTAAATGACACACATTACAAGGGGTGGAGAACTTAAAGGACTAGTTGGATAATCTGCGATTTTCTTCAGATATTTGTATAAAAAAGGTGTTAATGGCTTAAAAGGTTTACCAATACTATTACAGTTCACAGGGGAATCTGAGGTGCCACACTCTTTGGAAGTCATCTTTCTGATATAGGTCACTAAAAGAAGTGATAATGCTAATTTAGTAGGTACTAGAGCACCAATCATTAGGATTTATACTCTAGGAATTATGAGCCTCTGTACAAAAGATATTTTAATCTGTATAAAAATGACAGACTGACTGACATCGCAGTTTGGAGGGTTTAACAGTACGTTATATGTTGAAACAATTCATTACTTCCTACTTCCTCGAACACCTTTGGGTAAAACACAGCCAGAGGTACAAAACTGGCTGCACATCTCTATCCAGAAAAACAAAAGAAAACCCACAAAAATCTATAAGTGGTATCATTGTGCCAAAGAAGCTCGAGGCAAGTGACTGTAATGTTTAGTGTGATTCATCAGTGTCCTATGCAGTCGAAGAGCTGTCGTAAGTAAGTGAATTTCATAGCAGCTTGTAGCCTTATTTTCATGAGTTGTTGAATGTGTGGCGTTATGAATACTTCGTCTACATCAGTTTGATCATATGGGAGAGAAAAAGGTTGCATAATCCTGCCTCGATGGTTTGCAATGCAGCCAGTGGAGGGTAGTAATGACACCCAGATGCAAAGCCACAATTTGATTGCGAAGAGAAGACTAGCTAATAAATGCATTTATTTTTAAGGCTTTTAAATATATTTTTGAAATCTGGTAAGAGCTAGACTTACTGATTAGCTCTGTTTTACTCTGATATGGTAGCTCTACCGCCAAAGCTCATGCACAGGTCATCTAACTTTGCAAGTGTTAAGACCACAAGAACATTGTCAAAACATAAATATCAAACCATTCTTTTAAAAAGCCACACTATAACTAATCCACACTAACTGTATAAACTACTGTAATATGTAACACTGTATACAGAAACATTTGAAACTCCAAAGTTGGAGTCTTCCTCTTTGACACTGTCCAGTGTAACGTCTGGAGGTCTGTGGCCTTAGATAAAGAATTCCTTTTTGGATCTCACATTGCATACAGCCTGTACATGCAGCACTCTACAGTCCCCAGATAACCCTCACCACATAACGGTTGTCAGCCTTTCCTTATTACTCAGCACAGACTCAGCATGGTGGAGTTCTGTCACCAGTCCAAATTTACACAATTTACACAATAACAGCATCAGTGGGTGCCCATCCCTCCTCATCCTAGGAGAGCCCTGTGTAGACAAAGGCTCTCACCCTTTCTCTTCTCCTTCCTTCAGCCCTCCTTCAGCCCTCAGGCCATGCGTGCATCCCATGGGTCTGTCCCTACATGGGCAGAGCAAACAGGGCCTGTAAGTGGTGTCCTTGGCAAGGGTGTGCAGATAAACACAGCATGAGTGAGGACAGACTGTGCTCTCCAGAGGGGGCCGACAGCCCCTCGCTCGTGCTCCCCTGGAGAATATTATGAAACTTAATGAGGGGAGCTATTTTAAATTCTCTGAAGGATTAGGGTACCTAGGATGGTGAGAAGGACCTGATTTTCAGCCACTCGTGTCAAACTCACTTCATTTCAGAATTATTATAATGAGGCTTTGTGCCTGTGTCTTTCAGTATAGCTTTAGCCCTCATCACCACCATCAGTTTATCTGCTTTACAGATAGCATGGAAAATGAGGAGCACATTGCTCAGATGTGCAGGCTAAAAATAGCACAAAACAAGGATACAAAAAAAGCAGATACATTTCCCATTCATCCATCCTGACGTCAGTTGAGCTCCTGTGTTTACAAAACCACCACTTAAAAAAAACACCCCTTTGAGCTGGAGTACCTCGGGACTTTTCTTCATCTATTCAAAAAGGTAACTTACAGTAATGTACTTGTACCCAGAGAAATACTGCAAGGGTCAAAGGCTAAAGCTGTGATCTGAAATTATATAACCTGGTCTCAAGGAGAACAAAAATAACCTGCTCAACGTCGACTCATTTTACAGAAGGAATATCAACTTCCGGTTCATGAATGCGTACTGTTATATACGCAGTAATGCGCCAGGATTTCCAACAGGGGATGTAGCTCAGTGGTAGAGCGCATGCTTTGCATGTATGAGGCCCCGGGTTCAATCCCCGGCATCTCCACCTCTTTTACCAGGCTTTATATTTTTTTTAATATTTTTTTGTATGTTGTAAGTGGGGGAAGGCGAACAAATACTGCGATACCTTCGCTTTTTACGAAGCCATTATTGAACGATAATGTTTAATTTAGCAGTGATCTGATTTGGATCTAGCACGCAGGTTAAATCAGGTTGAGATAAACTGTTAGCTTTTATCTGCATTTATTTTCTGAGTAGAAGCCTAGCAGCTAATCAAATGTACGCCTGTTTATTTTGCTTACATTGATTAAATCGCGTTTGCTTTACTTAGAATTTCAAGAGGAGGGTGTATGTGTGTGTTTTGGGGGGATTTGTGCATTTATATTAAAAAACACGCGGCCTTTAGCAACCTAAGATCCACAGTAAAACATAATTAAATAAAATGTTGTTATAAAAATTAAACGATACACTTTTAGCGTGTTTTTGCTTGGCAGGCCCTTCTTTCAACCGCCAAGAGGCGCTGAATCACATTTTATGCTTCAGCCTAACAAAGAATGTGTCTAGTCACTAAAACGTCGAGATTTATCAAAATTGGAGCAGAGAAGCAAAACTTTAACATACAGAGTAATGAAATATAGGGTACTTTATTTTTTGTACAAATAAAAACTCGACTAGTTTGTGCTCTACGCCATTAAACGTGAATATTGGCTACTTGATATAAGCTTAAGTTTTAATTGCTATTTTAATTCATTAGATAACCTTATAAAATATGCTTACATGTTGTGCTCTAATGTCTGCACCTGTATTTATATCTTGATATTACACAGTAATGTTTTGCTAATCCAGATTATTACATTCTTCACACCATCATCAGGTTCTGCAGTTCTACATCTTTATGTTTTACTTAATGCCCTTTACATTTTTGTGTTGAGGGGTCTTGAACTTAATCTTATTATCTTGTTTGTACTTTTTATTCAGTTTGAGGAATGGGTGAACCCAGGGACGTGAGCACCGGAGCCTCTTTGTTACATTTGTGTGTTAACAATCATTATGCAACATATTTCCAAGACGTTTTTCTGAGAAACTGAAGGGCCGGTTTGGACAGTCAGGTCCATCTTTTCAGATGCCTTTAACTATAAATGAATAAATATAAAGGTGTGGTATACATGGTGATTTTCATGTGCATGAGTAAGTTGTGGTGAGTTTTCAGAGAAAAGCGCAACAGCCACACCTAATCACCTGCATTTTCTTGCAGTATGTCATCAGTTCGTGTATGTGTCTTAGTTCTTGCAAGTCTTAATTATTAAGAGGCATAGAGTCTACAGTTCTCTTACCTAAGAGAAAACTTTGTAAGTTAATCTAACGTAGCTTAATCATTAAAAACAACCAAACAAAAAACTATGTTTATTTTACACCCACTGCAAACACAGACATTTACATATGATTTCTATTGGTGTATATTTGTCTTATTTTTACAATTGTGAAGCAACACTTGTGACCTATATTCCTTTCAAAATGCTTCCTAGAAAATAATCTAGATCCAGCCTGACCCACATAATACAGCACATTATGAACTAAAAATGTTGTGTCACAACATTTCCAAAGTGTGATACATGCATACAAAGTGTCATGCAAATATTGCTGAAGGTGGGAAAGGAGGAGAAACGTCAGTCACTTTTGACACCCCAGCTGCCTGCTGCACCACGTGTTTGTCCCATTTGAAATGAACATAGTTTTTAGACATGTGTGTCTAAAGTGTACCTTTAAAACACAAACAACAAAACAAAAAACAGAAACGCAGGAGCGACAAGTTCAGCAATGAAACAAGTTAATAAAGGATTTGTGGAGGAACCATATTGCCTACAGAGATCAGAATCAGTCTTATCAAAAAGGTCTTATCAAAAATGTCAGTGTTTTATTTATCAAAGTGTTACATAACATGTTTCCTACAGAACGCATGCAAGTGTCGGTTTGCATAAAGATTTTCATTGATAACCACTAAAGAAAAAAAAAAAACCAACAGTGTGTTTGGTGTGTGTTTCTGGATTCTTGTGCTTGACCCTGTCATCAGTTTAAGTGCTGTTATGATCCAACCTGTTTTCTCACCTAGTAATCACACATAACAGGTTAATGCGGAGCAGCCAGATTATTGGCCAGAATATTTGGTTGTTTCTGACCTGATAATTGATTCGTGAACAGCAGTGGTATTTCTGGTCTACAGTCGCCCCCCTGTGATTAATCCTAGAATATCCCTTCTTTAGATCAGTTCAGTTTATGAAGAGTAGGGGGCGCTAATTCCTCTCCTGAAAAATCACTAAATTAAAGTGGAAACAGATATCAGAGAATTAGTGATTGTGAAGGCTGTGAATGGGGAAGGCATATATATCAAGACTCAAAAAGTTTATTGTCTTAAACACTGTGAAACACACTGGTTACCCTGAGCAACGAATTTCTTATGTTGCGAGTTGTGTTCACACGAGTGAAAATAATGGTCAGAATATAATGTGCATTCATTTATGCATGGTAAAACATTCAGAATGTATGAGTGTTAAATGAAACTGTATAATGTTTATAACAATGATTAATATATTGTGTGCACAGCTGCAAATGTATAGGTTAGTATTGCGAGTGTAAACTGTTTGTAGGGTATTATTTATAGTGTTCATGTAGATATCAGACTGTATGATCCAAACAGACATATATAATGGATATGTAGGTTTTCACGGATTTCATTTCCAATAGTTTTTTATGCGTATCAACACTTGTCACTTACATGTTATAAATAAATTTTTTATTGATTGGTTAATTGAATTAATTAATCCCCCAAATCAAAAAAATAACTGAAATATTGTGTCAACCAAAGTTTCTTTCTTTCTTTCTTTCTTTCTTTCTTTCTTTCTTTCTTTCTTTCTTTCTTTCTTTCTTTCTTTCTTTCTAATTAACTGAACACTTTTTCTGCAAACATATTTAACAAAGCTTTACGTGAGACATGAGCTTTGAATGAAAAGAAAAATAAAAGATTTTCAAAGGAGTAATTTAGATTAGATCACACTATGCTGTAAAAACAAAGCAAAAAAAACAAAACAAAACAAAAAAGCGTGCACTTTCCTCATGTAGTCTTTGCAAGAACTTTAAATTTTCCTAGAAAAAAACTGGCCATCAACTGACCTTTGCTTGTAGCATATATTACATCAAAGGGTGCCTGTGATTGGACTGTGGTGTCTGCATGTTATCCAGATAAGGGTAGAACAGAAGCTTGCAAACAGACGCACAGAAACAGATGCTTGAATGCATCTGGGCAAATTCCATCTCTGTCAGCATCTGGAGATGGGAATTGATCCGAGTTTTAGGATTGAAGGAAAGAGAAGTAAATGTAAAGGCACAGAAACTAACTCTGTGCTTCAAATTTCCAGATGTTGTTTTAAACAAACATCGGCCTTCATCGCCTCATTTAAATAGAGAAAATGTTTCCATCTACGTGTTTGCTCATTACCAAGTCTGTTATCTTGTCAAATGTTTGTTTAGATGACCGTGCAGCGGCAGAACTCTATTATAACCAGAGTTATTATCTGGTGGTGACAGGTGTATGAAAACTGTGCATAATGCAATACGCTTGTGCAGCATACGCACATTGATGAGAATAAGAATAGCGATGATACTTATTATTCAGAATAGCTATGATACTTATTATTCACCGGGCCCTCTGACCACCACCTCTGGTGGTGGTCAGAGGGCCCAGTGGCGCCAGTGTCCGGCAGCCTCGCCTCTGTCAGTGCGCGCCAGGGCAGCTGTGGCTACAATGTAGCTTGCCATCACCAGTGTGTGAATGTGTGTGTGAATGGGTGAATGACTGAATGTGTAAAGCGCTTTGGGGTCCTTAGGGACTAGTAAAGCGCTATACAAATACAGGCCATTTTATTCAGCATTTTAATAGTTCCCCACATCGGTGTTTAATATAATAGTAAAGAGTAAACAATCTCACTTTTATTTGTTCATCTGAACAACATATTTAATATAAAAACACTGTTAATTTGTATTTTCATGGTAATCACTGACAGTTTGTCAAATTATTATTTCAACTCTTTAGACTTCTGCTACGTGCTGATTGTAAAGAAACAACTGTCCTTCTGATATCTGGCATTCAGCACAACAAACTCCACATCTGTAGCATATAAAACACAGTAAATGAATTATAACTGATGAGAAAATCAAAGTCAAATCTGACCACCTGATTTGGCCACTTCAGTTCGACATCACAAACTGGACACTTATACTGATGTTTTGATTGTTATCATCCAATTTCTTTATATTTCTACATGTCTACAACTGTCCACTTTTTTGTGCTGTAGTATTAATAGTTTATTTAAAGTTATGTAATGCAAATCCTATGTTATTAGTATTTACCCTGACATGAGGCGTAAATTGTGTTATAATGACGTGTTTTTTGTTTGCATGTATGTTTTGTTTTCTTATCTTGTATATGTCTGTATGTTTCATAGTGCACTGTCAAAATGTAGAAATATGCATATATCTTACATATACTGATATAAGGAACGCAAAGCATCAAATCCAAGAAAAACTGCCTTTATAAAGTAGCAGCTTATCTTCCTATCATATTTTCATGGCAGGGGTGGAGTTCAGAAAGACATTGCAAGTTTAGGATGGAGATGGCACACGTGAGATTTGAACAGTCTGAGTCTGGTAGAAAAGCACAAAAAAATTTTAGAGCCAAAATGTAGTTATTGTCTCTGTTTAAGACAAAACCCATGGTTAAAGCATACAGAGGATACAATGTCAGTATCACAATAAATAAAGGTGACATAAAAAAATAAAATAAAGTCTAGCATAGAAACCCTTTCACTGCAGATGTTTAACCATTTAAATGAGCTAATTCCCAAAGCTCAGGCTTTATTTATCATGATCAATGTGTTATATGGTTTATTGTAAGACTCATAGGTTTTGTATTAAGTTGTAGCTGAAGTAATGCAACTTTCAGTTAAATTTAATTGAGTACAAAGTACAATATTTACCACTAAAGTAAAGAACAAAATGTCTTTAAATGTGTAACTGGACCTTATCCTTGATGTTTTACTATAAATCTAACAACGCTTTTGCTCCACAGTTTCAGTGGCAGATTGTTATTGTGAACTGGCGCCATTTAAATGAAAACTAATTGAACTGAGCCTTTGAAATTGTTAGTGATGATTGAAAGAGCCACTGTAAATGTAAGTGAGTGTGTAATTCACTTGGCTGATTACAAAAACAGAAAATATCCAGTCGATTGTATAAACTCTTGGTAGCCCAGCTTTAATCTGCATGATATGTCGGTTTGCCTCCCCACATCAAAATGTGCTTGAATGGGTTTAACCACCAGTGACTGTGTCTTGGAGAAAGAGACTGGAACAGAAACATGTGCAATCCACAGAACATATGTGTCGGAGTCCACCTCTGCATTCCTCTGGGATAATCTTATCTCCCTGCTGATGAGCTTAAAGACCTCTGAACTGTAGGGCAACACTCTCACATGCACAAGCACAAACAAAGCAAACTTGTGGTGGTGAAAGGATGGAGCATTTTGTGCAAGGAACAAATATTTTCCATTCTGTGAGTTGAAGATATAACTGCTCAGTTTAATATGTGAAAATGCATCACTTAGTAGATGAAACCCTTAAAAAAACTCAATAGAGCCAAAAATTAAAGACTTATCACCTTTCTTCCAGATTAAATTAGAGGCACACCAGGAGGGCTACAGTATTCCTGCCTATCATCAATCACCGTTCAAAGAAGACTTGACCTGTTTTCAGCCTGGAAGTCAATATGCATAAACAAATGCTAATGTGCTTGAGTGGCCGTTCCCTCCTGCTTGAATAGACTGAATGGTAACAATGCACCTGGCTGATAAAAGGTGATCAAGGTGGTTTTAAAATGCAAAAAAAGGGGTTTTAAGCTGCACTTGAGCAAAAAAACACATGTCCAAGCAAGTGTTTGGATGTTGATCTGATGTGTGATGTGAAGATAATGAAATGGTGACTTGCTCAGAAAACAAAAGAAAAACATATCAAAACATGCTAAATAAATATCCTCACTCCAGTAAAATTTGGCTAAATAAAAGACTTAGGAGCTTATAATGTTCTTTATTGTATTATGAGATGGGATGTGTGCCTTTATTTTGAACATGTTAAAAATAATAAAATAACAACAACAAAGAACCCCCCCCCCCCCACACACACACAAACAACAAAACAAACTGCAGGGTAAAATGACAAATCTTAATAAATAACTTTACATGTTTAAAATGAGTAGGAGGAGACAATCTTATTTAATCCCTCTACTTTAAAACTATTTAGTAACTTGTAACCACGCGTTTCCCCCCTGTTTATGCCCTGTCCTATCTTAAATCCTTTCTTATAATTTGTTACATGAATTTGGTTTTATAACCTCAGTAACATGAAAAGAGATTTACATATTTACAGATGTATATAGACACATAAATGTACACACACATACATGTATAAACACACATAGTGTTTAAATAGTGCACACACAGTCAAAGCCCTACCTCCTCTCTGTACCTTGCAAAAACATATTTTTGTGCTGCTTTTTAAGTCATGCTGGGACGGTTCATCACTCAGTGTGTTCCACAGCTTCACTCCTTTTTTATGTCGTACGGATACATGGATGTTTTAAATTTAACTTATTCTCTAGAAAACAATTTGAGCATACTCTGAGTAAGTAGGTTGTTTAAAGCTTTGTACATAATTTGTGCTGCTTTAAATTGAACCTGATCAGAGAATTTTTGTATTTTTGATTTTAAGAATAGTGCATTTATATCCAGTATTAAGGATTATCCTTATAGCCCTCCAGCCCCCCCACCCTTCTTCTCTGCAATATGGAACATTTATAAGCACTAATGCAACCCTCTGCACAGTAATTTGAATACAGTGATATCAGTCAGCAGTAGAGAATGTGAAGTGATTTGGGGTCCAGTATATGTTTTGCTTTAGTTAATACTGTTTGTTTTATATGAGATTTACGGCTTATTTTATCATCTATTATCACACCAACAAACCTATTTTCATGAACTTCTTCCATGTCGAGCCCATCTATATGCACTTGTTAATTTCTTTTAAAATTCCCAAATGATGTTATTTAACTTTCTTTAGATTTAATGACAGTTTGTTCCTGTCAAGCTTCTTTTTTTATTTTGCACATTTATGAAGTGACCATAGTGGCTCCTTTAGATTAGCCCCAGAGTAAAAAATATATTTGTGTGATTTGCAATAAATACTGATTTTAACATATCAGATACCTTACATATCTCACTTATATAAATAATGAATAATTTTTGACCCTGTACAAAGCTCTGGATCTCCAATTTCAGGATTAAGTGCTTAAAAAACAATCAGTGAATCCTGAAGTAAACGTTTGTGTATGACAGCAGAACAGACTTATAGAAATGCTTTCAATCCAACATTAATGCAAAGAAAACATCCCTAAAACTTTTAAACTGTGTTTTTTTCTTTTACTTTTTCTTTATTTGTAGTTCCACCCAAAATGTATTTTTAAAAAGTTGTGTCACGTTTAACCTCATGAGATCAGAGCTTAAAATGTGGCCTAATAAGCATAACACAAAATTTTAATTGTTTAAGAAAAAACAAACAAACAGTATAATAATAATAATAATAATAATAATAATAATTTCTTGAGAAGAACAGAGGATAAAGGTGCAGAAAAGCCACAATGTGATGTCCCCATACAAGGACACAGAATCTAAGGAGAATGAAATGGGGGCGGTCAGCAGTGGTCAGCAGCTACAGAGGTTTAAAATGTCATAATATTTGACTCCCACTGATTTTATATTGTATCACTTTCACAACTCACATTTATAATACTTGATATATGCTTTGTTAACATATGCAGCTGCACAGGTAAGGCTTGCTTTGAAATGTTCCATTCAATGCATGAAAAAAGTTATAATTTATAAATGAATGAATGCATTCATTTATGTGTGCATACATACACAAGAAACACCTTTTATCTACAGTACACTGGTGATAAAATAATTACTAGTTTAGCAATGTACAATTCAATGAAATGACCTATTCCTGTCATTATAAAACTGTCTATCCCCATACAGAATACTATTTATGATGCTTTATAATGTCATAGAAAAACAGTAAGTTTTTCTTAATTTCTGATAAATAATTTTTACTGCGTTTGTCCAAATCTAAAGACAAGAAGTTCGGAATTAAACTTTGTACTCTGAGTTTATTGATTTCCTTAAAGATAAACGCCCAGAGTTTAGTTTTTGTAACCTGCTCTGTACTACAGTTTATCCTGGACTGTGTGACACCTTTTCTTTTACCCTTTGGTTTCACCCATATCTTTATTCAGTTTTCTAAAGAACCCAGTTAATGTTAGACAGACAGCGTCTCATTTTAGTTTTGTGGTTCTCCACCAGTAAAGCCCTCCTAAGATGAGTCTGAATTAAGACTTGTCCTCCACAACAGTTTCCGTTTGATGACGCTTTGAGAACACTGGCTGCTTTATTCCGGAGGCCAGAAAAAAGAAGAACATCTGTTCCAAGCAGAAAACTTTTCATGTCTTCATGTCCCCACTGTGTCATGAGGTCACTCCAACCCTGTTGTGTCACAAATTGTCCGCAGACACACTGCTCTGCACGGAGGGGCAGATTCAGCAGTGTATAATCAGCTGTTTTCACTCTTACGACTTCTTCAAAAGAGAGAAAATCTCATGAAAGTGTGTCAGGGTTAGATACACACGTAATCATATCACTGCGCGTACCTTTAATGTCAATTATTTCATTCGACCGCTTTTAAGAGTCAGGTTAAACCCTCATATGCACAGAAGCACCGCTCAGATCACTTTCACGTGTGTCTTTGCTATTTGCTTTTGTTTTTACTGCCGACCTGCCCTCGTGACCCTCCAGCCTACGTGGCGTCGGAGTCAAGGAGCGCTCTAACGATGTGTGAACTATTGGGTCTGCCATGACAATGGCGCCTTTAGACAGGTGTATATACACCCTTCACACACAACCGCTCTCTTTTGCAGTGCTAAATAGGACCAGTGAAGACTGTGATGGTCAATGGCATTCACGTGATTTTCACACTTAGAGGGTGCACAGTGACTGCTGGCATTTGCAAAAGAAAAAAAAAAAGATTGTGGGTTTTTAACATTTTGTAGATAACCCGTTGACATAAAGTCTTTTAAACATACATCTGTCATTTCAGGTGGAGGCTTCAAACAGTTTTTGGCAAGGTGACTTTTATCCTTTATTTATCCAGGTAAAAAGTGTCACTGCGATATCTGCCCAAGAGAGCAGCAGAAACAGCAACAAATAGAAAACAACAGTCCCATAAAGATATTTTATCTGTCCATAAATTACACTTCTTTTTGGATTGATTATTACGTAAAACACAGAATGGGTACAAGTAATAAGGATGTTTACAAAAAGAGGTAGTTTCTTTTTAACATAAGTCTTTCTTAAGACTAGACAATATTTACCAGTATAACCAATATAAGCAAGGATATTAGAGAAAAATACAGCTTTCTAGAGTGATCATAAAGGTAAAATAACTTTCTGGTATGTAATAAAAAATATAATAATAATAATAATAATAATAATAATAATAATAATTATTAATATAATAATAATAATAATTATTATTATTATAAACCTTCGCTTGCTGATCTTTCCAACGGTCCCTGTAACCCATGCTCACTTTAATCACAAACACAACAGAGACAAAGACATGACTTTTGATTGGGAAACCTCGGGAGGAAGTCTAAAACATCATGTGATGCTCATTTGAGAGAAGTGCCTAAAGTGGATTTAATAGGTCTCAGTTTACATCATCATGTGCTCCTGTCGGCTCTGTTAATTTTTTACCTTATATCACGCTGTGAGCAATCTGGAGAACAGCGACTCCTTTATTCAAACGGACGTGTCCCCCGCAGAGAGAGAATGAGAGGGGTAGTCAGTGAGGACAAAACCCCAGCTTATTCTCATTTGCTTGTAAAAGTCATGTAGTGTCACTTGTTTTGCAATGAAATGATAATGGTGAAATATACGATTACTTCTGACATTTTTGCACATTATTGTGCGGGTAAGTAGAAATAACAATATTTTGTGCAAATCAGTGCCACAAATCTTATTTTTTAACACTGCTTTTCGGGTATTTGTGAATATATATTGTACAAAACATATTCTTCCACCACAAACCACTGACTGCATTCCAGTATGGACCAACAGAGGACGCTCAAGTTATTGCGGGCCCATTTTTTTTTAAAGGGCTGTGACTTTTTGGTAAGGTGTATGATTTATTTCTTTGCAAAATTATTGCAAAAATGGGAAATGCTTTGGTCTTGGTGCTTTTCCTGCAGGACGCCCCGTTAGGATTACCGTGTTTAAACCTGGACCTATTTGAACTCATGTCAGGATCTTCGACTGAACACAATATAAAAGAAATTTTTTGGCCCTGAAGGCAAACTTCTCCCCCTCCGTCTGTTTTACATATTCACTTCTCCCTCCGGGTCTTCCTCACAATGAAAAGCATTGATATGCACATTTCAGTTCAGGTAGGCTATGAAAACAGTTCGGCCGTGTTTCACATTGAATTGAACACTCGGCCGTTCACATTTCATGACAATACGCGTATGCCCGATGTTTGAAAGCCAGCCATTAGAGGCGTGAAATGCATAATTAGATCAGGGCGCTGCAACAGCTTTTGGCACATTGGGCACCTGTGATGAATGGAGCCGGTGGCGCCCAGCCCGGACACACGGGGGTGTGTATGTGGGCGGAGACGTGCCCACCCACTCCGCTGCTTCTCTCCTCTGCTTACTATATGAGGAGGCAAGTTTGGGATCCCCCAGACAGATTCAACTTTGGTAGTCGTCTTGTCAATCTTCCAAGAGTTTTCTCTCCACCCTGACAGGAATCCGCTGTTTGCTCAAGCTGTGATTAGAGCGCACAACGCCTTGGACTGTATTTTTTCCCCCGTTTTTTATTTTTATTTTGTATTGTTATTCCATCGGTGAAGCTAGAGCTCAAGATGCCTCGGTCGTTCCTTGTCAAGAAGTATTTTCCCTACAAGAAGCAGCATAATAGGGAAAGCTACCCGGAGAGCAACACAGGTAAGTTTGCTATTGTCCGTGATTGTATACAAGATATTTGCGAGTGCATTAGACACATAGGGAATCACAGTCATGAGCTCCCCATCAAGTTACCTGCAGACACATAACAGTCATGTGGCAGACGTGATAAGGTGTATACCTGTCATGTAGCAGCTTGGGCATTCCTAATTCTTGTCTCTGTCACCTGGAAAAACTCATGATGAAAATAGGCTGTAATGTGAACCCCAAGAATGAAAACAGGTTTAGTGGTTTATTAGACTGTCTGTCCCATTTAACTAACCTGACTTCATTTCCTTTGCATCTCCAGCTTTTGTGCCAGAAAACTTTCCACTGGCTGAACTTCCATCAGAGAACGGCTCTGCACTGACCTGCCAACCCGCCACGCTAATATTCAGCGTGGACATCCTGCCTCGACCTCACCCCCTGATTTCCCCAGAATCTCTCCCCCCTTCACCCATGGGCCCTTTGGACCTCAGCAGCTCTCCCTCCTGCAGCAGCGGTGAGGAAGAGGAGGATGGCGGACGTACTTCGGATCCACCAAGCCCAGATACAATTCAGCCAATCTATCACTGTTTGCACTGCACCAAGAGCTACACCAGCCTCTCTGCATTTTCCCAGCATCAGATGTCCCACCAGCTCTCCCCCTGTGCTCCCGAGACTCCTATCACCACAGAGGCTTCAGCACGCCCGGTCTTCCACTGCAAACACTGCCCCAAGGAGTACAACAGCCTGGGTGCCCTGAAAATGCACATTCGATCACACACATTGCCCTGTGTGTGCACCACGTGTGGCAAGGCTTTCTCCAGACCGTGGCTCCTCAGGGGACACATTCGCACACACACAGGTATGTCAGACAATTGATTTTTTTCCAAGATCTGTAGGCTTGTTAACCTAACAACTGGTTGCACCTTGTTCTCATTGATATTCATTGATGTCTCCTGGTGTGTGAGCAAATGCTAGGGGGGGCTTGGAGTTGGGGGGACATAATCTAATCTTCCTCACAGGTGCTTTGCATGTTAAAAGGCACTCTGCATTAATGAAGTTAGTGTGTCCTACCACTGTTTTCTGTTATCTCTAGAGTATCTGAAAAAACAATGACTCAGGGGTAAACTTTTTTTGTCAATGTGTTGGGAATGTTGGGCTGGCACTGATTGTCTGTCTCTCTCTCTCTCTCTCTCTCTCTTTTTTTTAAAACCAGGTGAGCGCCCCTTTGCTTGTCAGCACTGTAGCCGGGCCTTTGCCGATCGCTCCAACCTGCGCGCCCACATGCAGACCCACTCTGAGGTGAAGAAGTACCAGTGTGGCTCCTGCTCCAGGACCTTCAGTCGCATGTCTCTTCTGAACAAACACAGCGCCTCTGGATGCTGTCCTTCCTCGTAAAAGTCACATTCCTCCCCTTTCAGTTGAAGCTACCTGTTGTGATGGGAGCCAATGCTATTAGCTGCACACACACACACACATGAAAAAAAAATGCAGTTATGCTTTTATGAAAAGTGCCTTAATTAATTACAGGATCAGATTGAGGTCCTATCTGTGGCACATTTTTGTCTCATCCATTGTGATTTGAGAGCAGGTGGACATTCAATTAATTCCCAGGGGAGCCCGTTGGTGCCCGCCAGTCCGGGACTTTGGCAATGTTGCAGCTGCTTGTGTGTGTGTGTGTATGTGGGGATGTCCTTCCTCACTATACTATGCATACATGACATGTGTGTATCTGAGCAAATGTGAGTGTTGAGACAGCTGTCTGCATGGTGCACTGTGGAGGCAGGGCGCTGAGGGACGTGTTAGCTGTGACCTCGACAACAGGTGACACCCCCTGCCTGGTGTGCCTCTCTGCAAGCCAGAAACACTTTCAATAGACACTCAAATATGTGTGTTATAGGACCAAAAATACACCTTGCCTTTTTACAAATGTCTCATTTGAAAAGAAAAAAAGTTGTCATTTTTAAGTGGAGAGTCACAGGAAATAGTGGAAATATACAACAGACACTCATGACGTGCAACAAATGGTTCAGTCAGCCAGGAATTGAACCAGGGACTAACTGCTCAGGGCTATTTTACAATCTAAATGACATTTGTATTTTGGATAAGTGTTGACATACAGTTTTTATGAAACATTGAACTGAATGTGCCTTTTTTTGTGAATCTTTCTGTCATTTGTAAATAAAAGCATTGTTTTAAAATAACAGCTCGTTCCCGTCTGCTTCTTGTTCTTTAAAGAAGTGTGTCAGCAGGCTTCTTATTTAAATGCAAATGAGTTCATCAGGACAGACATGACAGTTTCTGAATGGGAAGATAGAGCTGTGCGTTGTTGTATATGGGTTCATGTGTGTTAAGGGGGAGCGGTGATGGGTTTGTGTGATGCTGAGTGATGAGGGGAACACCTGCGCACACCTGCTAGGCTGTCAGCATGCACAGATGGAGGACACATGCCCAAGAGGCGGGGAACACTGCGGTTGCAGGTGCGGGGGAAAAAGGCAGGCAAGTAAACTGGCGTCAAAGAAGATGGTAAGCTAGAAAAATGATGTGATTTTATTTTTCAGAAGAAAATTTGTGTCCCACTGACCCATGTCCAGCTTTGGGAGAGGAAGCAGCGCTCTGGGGTCAAGATGAGCAAATGCAGAAAGAACTTGCAGCTTGTGCAGGAATGGTTAACCTCTGGGTTACCTGGTAGGAAGTTCTGGTGAAAGTGCAGTCTTCCACAACCTGAATGTGAACATTCAGCGTGAACACATGGCAGCAATGTGTCTCCAATCCCTACTGCCCTCCTGACCCACACACACTGACGCCAGCATGTCTTAGTGAGGTAACAAAGTGTTTCCTCCAATAGCTCACGGTGTTGAGAGGTGGATGCATGTGTGTGTGTGTGTGTGACAGGGGTTTGCGGGGGCACTCAAAAAGCTTGAGATCAGATTGCATGACTTAGCTTGTCCAATGTAAACAGCACCCGAAAGACTACACACGTGTGTGCACACATTCAAACACACACTGGCTGAATAAAGAGGTGATCAAGGGGGATTTTTTTTTTAAACATTTGTCTGTTTTTCTCTGTCCTGGGCTCCTGTTAATTGTGAGGTGAGAGTCATTTAGTCATTGCACACCTACGCAGGCAGTGAGTCAGAAAAGCAGAGAAGCACGCCACAAGGGACTGAACTGAGCTTGAACTTGTCACTTTTATGTGTTGGAAAGATGCAAAACATGTCAAATAATGCAAAAAAGAAAAAAGAAAGATAGAAGAGAAAGATATTGCATTTTCTCCTTGGGACATTGAAGCTCGGCCAAACCAAATTTATCCAAAACAATGCCACCAAACAGACTGTTATTTCTTATGTGTTTCGGCCGTTTTGAAATTTAACTCTGACATCTTGCTCGGGGGGCATTTTTCCTGGTTTGCAGTGTGTGGGAGGCAGTCTATCACTCTGTAGCTTTGAGGCAATGAGATCACTGGACCTGTCACCTTTCTTTTTCAGTGTGTGTGTGTAATATCATATTGGTCTCCTGTGCTTTAATGTTCACATCGTCACGCATGCAGCCCCTGACTAATTTAACATTCCTGAGCCATTAGTGACAGACATACAATACCGCAGCCTAACACAGAGAGGGCTGCTCTGTCTACTGTCATTGCAGTTTGCTCCTGAATTAAAGTAATAATTAGATTTTCCAGTAACAGGAAATAATGTAATGCTGACATGATTACGAAGAAAAAGGGATTGCCGATCATTTAAATATACCACATGTGTTACTCTCATGGAAAGAATGTCTGAAGTGTTATTAGTTTGCTCTAACAAATGAAAACAGTGAAAATATATTCACTGATAACTCTGTGATTTTAAAAGCTGGACGGTGTCCAGTGAAGAGCAAACCCTGCTTTTGGTTTTGTGTATGCAAAAGCTGATGTTTGACAATATGCAGCGGGATGAGTTTTATTTTGTTAGGATGGCGTCATCCTGGAAACACAAAATATATGGCTTTCTCTAAACAATCACCCTGACTCATAAGTGGGGCTTTGCATGAGTGTAAAAGAACAGATCACAAGGCTGGGTTAAGTCCAGTCTCTGGATTTGAGAAATGGTAAGCAGCAGAGGATATCAACAATGAAATAAACTTTTTTCAAACGTGTAGCATGAACATTTTTGGGACCCGATATGTTGAAAGGTTTCGGGTAATGTTTAGGACACGGGAAGTGGCCTGTCGGTCTTGTACAAACACAGCCTGTCCCAAAAAGTGCTGATATAAAGCATCTGGGTGCAGCTACGGCTGTTTGTGTGCACATGACTGCATGAGAGCATTTGTGAGTCTCTGTGAGGGGCTGATGTGTCTCTGCTGGGATTTTACAGTGGTCCATATTGAAGAAGGTATGTTGCTGAAATCAGAACTGGCAGGGGTTGCAAAACCAATTCACTAGAGGATCAGATTCAAGCCAGGAGGGTTAAGTCACTGGGTTAAAGTTTCAAACTTTTTTTGCAAGTGGCAGAGCTCTTACACAATGCCACCGCTCTTCTCCTGGAGCTGTCCCAATGGACTCTTGTCTACCTTTGTCCTTACAAAGCCATTAAAAAAGCTCAATTTTTTTTCAGAGGGCTGACAAATCTCCACCTCTCTCCTCCAGAAAATAATGCAGGATGGGGAAAGTAACGGCTTGAGGTTTGCATGGGAGGGTGAAGTAAGGATAAGAAGATAATAACGGGAGGAGGAATAGAACGAGGGAGAGGAGACTGGACACTGGAGGAGCATGGGGGTGGGGTGGCTTGGTGGGTGTCTGGAGAAGAATGACTGTTTCTGTTTGTGGGCCATTAATCAAATCACTAGGGAGTAGAATTTACAGAGGAATGCTACATGTTGCAATGCAGACTTGATCAATGACATGCTGTGTGAGATATGCTGACTATGGAAGGTTTTCAAGTGAGAGTTTCACACAAACACACAATCAATGTGCAAAACACGTGCAGATCTTTTTTTAATTTATTTTTTAGTCCTGTGCCGAGTCCAAAGAAATTATTTCTTGTTCCAACTCTGTTTGTTTTAAATTCTTGTTTTTCATTACCTCTCCGAAGACATCCACATTCAACTATGTGAGACACGCGCATGCAGAGCTCAGATCTCTGCACAAATAAACCAGTTTTACCCAAGGACAGGATATGGCCTGCAGGAGGGGGTACACGCCATTTCCTGCCCACCTCCGCACTCCTGCTGTCCCCTTTCAGTGGTGTGTGTGTGAGTGTGTGAGTGTATCAGTGTTATGTGGCCAGTGCTTTCCTCCTAAACACAGACACTCTGTCCCACAGGGTCAGAGGGTAGAGGATGAGCCATAAAGAAACAGGAGCGTAAACAAATGAGATACTTTGTGCCTAACAGAAGTTTCCAACTTTGTGTCATGCAGCGCTCTCTGCATGAATGTTTCTACTGCTCATAAACAGTTAAAGAACTACTAATCTTTAGTTACATGGGAATATGGGGCAAGAGAATACAGGGGTAGTATGGGACAAGCAGGACAAGACTCCCTGCCACACATAAAGAGTGCTCAAGAACAGCTGGAGGGGGAAAAAAAGAGCCCAGACTCCCCACATCAAAATCTGATCAACAATCCCTCAAGGTGGTGGAATATTCCCGATCCACGGAGGCTCTATCCCAAAGAGCTTGCTGCCAACATCCCAGTGCAACCACAGGAAACCCCCTGAGATCCTGTGTCTTTGTCCCAGTGGATCAGAGTAGTTTTGGCTGCACATGCTCAGTGTCTACCAACAGATATTCATTGTGAAGTTGTTTTATATGCAACTTTATTTGACGTTATTCTATTTGTTAACCTTTTGCAACTGCACACTACCTGTAGGTATTGTAATGCATGTGCAAAGGGAGCAGCATGGTTTAGGAGATGGTGGAGGAGAGGTTTTGCATACAGTATGCTCCATGAAGTTCTTACTTGGGCAAAGAGCAGAAGCACTGATGAAGTATTGCCAGAGGTGAAGCGACTGTGTGTTCTATTAAAAGTTGCTTTACTTTTTCAGTATCACGACCTCACATACATTTGCCGTGCAGCGGAAAAGTGATTGCGGTTTCATCAGTGGTAATGTGACTGAGGCTTAGCACACTTCACTTCACTGATTAGCACGCCTTCGCCCAGAGACAGGAGGAGGGAATGAAAGGAGAGCCTGCGAAGCTTCAATTTGGTGAGAAAAGTTGCTTGAAGCTCAACAGTTAAATCACCAATCTGCTGCTCTGCCAGTGGCATTGGTGTGTATTTCAGCTGTGAGCCAGTTAGGACTAACTGTGATGCAAGAAAAGGAGTGTAAGGGTTGATTGTGCTCAAACCACACGCAGGGGAAGCTAGGCAGGGGCCAGCAAGTCGTGACATGAGGGAGTAAAGGAGTACTGGAGGAAGAGCAGGATCAAACACTTTCTGGGTGAGATATTGCCAAGAAAGCAGGTATCAAAATGGATATAATATATAAGCATGAGCAACATAATGACTAATGAGGGGGAGGATATTGAAACTGCAATACCTCTCTTGTATTTTGCTTGGATCTCTCCAGGAGTCTGTGTTTCATTTGGCAGCTGAGAGTGAAAATTATCTTGCGCTGAGTATTATTTTGTTTTTGTTTTTTTTAAATTCATCCTTCTCCCCTCTCTCTCCTCATGTTGTTTCATTCTTCCTTGCCCGCCTGTCTCATTTTCTTTACCTCAGGTATTCAGGTATTCGCCCCCAGGGTGCTGCTGGTAGTGCTGAGAAGTGCAAGGTGCACTTTTGTCCTCTTGTCAGGGCCTGTGTGGGCCCGGCGTGGAGTGGGTGGGCACCAGCCGAAGCACCGGGACAGTTCTATTGTCCAAGCACATTCCAGTCAATGAAGGATATGGTGGGGAGCGAAGGAAGGAGGGGCTCTGGGCAGGGAGGACAAGACGGGTGGGGAACAGCCTTTGAGTGAGGATCTGGGGTTTGTGTGCGTTACTGCAGATTGCCTCCCCTCTTCTCCTCCTCCTCCTCCTCCTCGTTTTGTCCCGTCCTGTCCTGTCCCTTGAGGAGCCGCAGGGCAGGCACATGCACCTGCCTGAAATCCACACCCCAGGGCCAGACGCCTATCTCCCCATCTCCAAGGTTTTACAGAAACGCCGAATGTGCCACACACACCGGTGTCCACTTACACTCTTTTAAATGGAAAGCACAGAGGGACATGTAGCAACGGTGCACCTTAAGCGTCCAAAATCTGGAATTAAAGTCTGTTTACAGCTTTTAAGGATGACAATAGTGTATGTAAAAAAAAGCTGTATAACACATTTAATGGCTCCAGGGGAAGCTGAGTGAAATCCAATAAATTGCTTCAACTTTGTAACTTGAGTCAGCGTACGTTTCAGCTTAAGATGACAAGTCTGCAAAAGAAAAAAAAAATCACGAGGGCTTGAGGCTACATTAGCTCTCAGACGAACTCAGAGGAGAATAAATCAGCCTCTGCTGTGATGATATTCTTAGTTAGTCAAGTACTAGCATTTAAACATTTTGGATGTAGGGAGTTTACCTCCTCATTTCACTGGTTTGCCATCTTCCTAAGTTCATCAACAGAGTCAACACTGATTTTCTGAGCCACATTACATAAGGGAACTTAAGCCACAGTATGTTTGGAAAAATTATCTATCACATCCAGACAAACTTTCTACAAGCTGTCTCTCTCTCTTTGTCATGCACATTTTTCATGGTAACCAAATATCCACACAAAGCTTTGTGTAACATATCTACTGCTTTCTATAGCGCACCAGGTTTGTCATCAATCCCAGATGGCATCAGCGGGTAGATGGTCTAATGGTGCATGTCAGAACACATGGTCTGGCTGATGTGAGTCGTCTGCATGCGAGTCAGCGTGTATTTGTGTGTAACTAGACCCGCCTGTGCAAGGGGGGACAGGTGTGTCACCACCTGACCACACCCCCGGGCCACACGGCACCTCCTGTCCCTAACACCTGTCCCCTTCATCGGGGCAAAGACCTCCTTTTTGCCTGTGTTACATACGCACGCACAGACACACACACACACACACACACACACACACACACACACACACACACACACACACACACACACACACACACACACACACACACACACACACACACACACACCGGCTGTGGCTTGTCTATGAGGAAGGCAGGTTGCTGGGCTGTGACGGAGTGAGAGGAATCAGATCAGACGGTCTGGTGTCCAGTTTGACCTGGGCACTGAAGCAGCTGTCCCACTGAAACTAGAACTCCATCGACGCATCGAGCTCAAGCTCCCTTTCTGCCCTACAACATGTTACATGTTGTCATGGTGACATTACTGCAACCTATTCCTTAAGATGCTTCAGCCCCTGTGAACAATAGAGAAGGGAAAAGGAAGGATAACACTGTTAAGTTCATATAAACTGTAAATAATCGTCAGCATCAAAAGAGAAAAGACAGGCAATTTAAAGAAATGATTACCCAGATTGTTAATTGATGTTACAGCTTCAATACAAGTGCATATTATTATATTTTTAAAGGATAATTAGAGTTTACCCTGAGAGCTAACATTTGGTTTGCTGCCAGATAAATGAGATAATGTTTCTAATATTTGTTATTTTTTGAACGAATGTGTTGTTTGGCCTAATTTGAAGTTGGTGAAATAAATGTTTTAATAATTGATAAACTGAAAAAGGGTGCAGGTTATAAAAATATGATATTTTCTTCTGTTATTTTTGTGTGTGTTTGTGTGTGTGAGAGAAAGAGTCAGCAAGAGAAAGGCAGGGACAGGTCAAAGCAGCCTGAAGGCCATTGTAAATTCCTCGTTGGCTCAACCAAAGACATTCTTCTGTGCTGTTTTTCTTTCTAATCTCTATGCTCAGATTACCAGCTAGAGGGGCCAAACAGATGACAGGAGCACAGGGTGGCATGCATGCACGCACATGTGCCCGAACACACACATACAGCACATCATCTGACACGCACCGTCGGTTTATCGATTGAACACACCACATTGCTGGATGCCGCAGCACTTTAATGGAAGATTTGCACCTGATACGTTGCACTGAATGAGGCATAACTTTTGGTAGCACAAAGAAAAAAACCCCACGCTGAAATCATTACCCGAGAGCTTGTTTTTTTGAAACCCAAAGAAAACAACACCCCTGTGGAGAATGCTGAAAGGATTCACACATGACAGCCTCCCAGTGCCACCCAAACACACACAAAATGCAGCGTTTGAAACTAGAGGCTCCACACAAAGCCTTTCCAGATGTGACCAAGTCAGTTTTCACTGCAATGGCGCCTCTTTAACATCCACCGTTAGATTTAACACAGTTATTTAATCAGTGAAATAAATACTAGGTGCAGTTATTTTTCTCACCTGTAGAAGAAAATCAGTGCAGAAAGCATAAGTGTCAATTTGGTTGTAGAGTTAAAGATATTTATTTCAAACGGTTTCTACAAACTTAAATTACACATTATCTCATCTGAATCGCCATATTGTAAAAATTAACTTATAACTTATAGTTGAATGTGCAGTTACATTCAGGTATTATTATAGAAACTGAAACTTTTCATTATATGCAAAAAGTTGTTGTATTTAGCCCTCAGTAGTGTGAGTTCGTGTTTCATTTAATGATTTAAAGCTCATAATTTTAACCATAATGACTTGACTTTGGGGGATTTGTGGTTGGATAATTAGATTTTATTTGTAAAGCTTTATTTCAGTGTACAATATGTAATTTGCTCCGCTGTGAGTCCATGCAGCACAATAAACACGTCCTGGTACTACATTATTTTGCTCCCACATACTGGTTAGCTGCAGTCTTCAGGTTGCAGAACTCAGTGGTTTTAAACATTAGTACTGCCGAAGCATCCTTAAGGAAATCATTATTAAAATAGAAGTATAAAACTGAATATTTTATTTCATGTATTCACGATTGGTCATCAAGTATAAATACATACCTTCTTTTTCCGTCACAATCATTTCCTGAAGAGTGGCCATATTAATATAGAGACATTAAAAGTGAGTGATATTGTCACACTAATTGTTCTAACTTCTAATTTAACTGTGCTATTTACTTACTTTGCAGCAACAATGTCAGCTTCCACCTGATTTCACTGGTCTGTTCAAGCCAGCGTGAAGGAAAACAATGAGAACATTTGCAAGGAAACTGCAAGGGAAAAAACAAAACAATGCAAAATGGTTGTGTTTGCAGGAAATGTCTAATTTATAATCAAATAAGAGGTCGCTGAAATAAACTACCATGGTCATCCAATAAACAATGTGCGTAGCACAGTCAATGAGAGTCAACGCGGTAGATAATGTGCTCACCTTGGTCTTGGTCTTTATTGTCACCTTGTGTGACAATAAAGTTGTTCTCGTTTCCTATGCAGAGAACCAGAGGTGCGCAATTTAATTCCAATGTGTGTCACACGTCACTTGATGGTTATAGAAAATGAAAACAAAAACAACCTTAAAAACTTTTCCTCCCATTTAATTTTTCTATATTCTTTTGTTGTTCATTCGGTTCAGGGCAAAGCTTTGATTTCAGGTTCAGACTGAAGAAAACTCTGCAGACAGATGTATTGTCAGTGAAAATTAGACACATTTAGACTAAACCTTCTGTCAAAGTTCACTTGTATTTTGCTGTTTGAGCTGAATCTTTTGTCTTGTCCAAGTCTTTACCTTTCCTGACCTCTTTCTCTAACACATCCAAGGGTTACACTTGCAGGTACGAAAACCAGCTGCTGATCTCCAGACACTCTAATGAACAGGTGTGTACATCATACACATATGTTACACAAAAAAAGCTATCGTGCATCTCTTGTACTCTTCTTGGACCTTCTTTGTTTGGTGAGGGCTGTTGATCATTTATTTATGTGGTGTTATCTTATTCTTCTTAACACATCTCCTCACACATGCTCCTGAAAAAAAAATACACTATAATCTCAAGACATTTATATAGTTTTCAGCAGACAGTAGTATTCATCAGTTGGGCTTTGCACCGAGAGTTAACTTACATTCGTCAAGCATAACCACAGATCCTAAACAGCTGGGTAAATCTTGATCCCCTGTTGTGGGACAACAGACAGAAGCCAGAGGGCTTTCTGTGGGCCCCATAAGGTGCTCCACCTGAGAGACACCCCCCCGCCCCGGGTCTGGAGACATCAGTCACATTACAATCAAATCACTGGAGGTCTCTGCTGCCACTTTGGTTTCTACTGCAGTAAGAGCGCACAGTGCTGAGCTCTGAGCAGATGGCACAGGTGTAATGTAACAGGTTGCGTTCTGTTTTGTTCTTATCCATGTAACCTTTCTTACTTATAGGGGGTTTCCCATTTGCTCTCTCACAAACATGTTGCCCCGTCCCTCCCCCTTTTTGGCATGACCTGCTAAAAGACACACAACTCATCAGCCCAGAAGTAACACCTGATATAAAATGTGGGAATTAGGTAGGAGGACAGGGGGGGAGAAGGCAGAGGAGATAAAACATACTAGTTAAGTAATTACCCACAGACTCCCACTGTTTTTGGCATAGCTTTGCTTGGCTGAAGCTGCTTGGATAAAACAGCATGATTCTTCACACTTCAACAGGTGTGGAGAGAAGAAAGAAGGAAAAAGAACGAACGATGAGAAGAAAGGAGAGAAAAAAAAGAAAAAGGGAACACGAGCACCTGTTTTGGACTCCCGTGCCTTCCCTCTGCAGGCTGGGGCTCGCTCTGCCCCGCCCTTAACAACACATTTACGTCTCAGTGCCTGCTCAGCAATGTGAAGTAATGCCGGGGTCAATTTTCAAGGGGTTAGAGGAAAACACAAATGGGAAAATAGTCAAGTAAGACCGGCAATTATGGTCAGTAATCACCAATGTTGAGGCAGTACACAAAACAGCAGACTTCATTCTGTTGTGCAGCCGTGCAAACGGCAAACTGCAGGTTTGTTTTATTTTAGCTTGAAAACCAAACAGGTGCATTTTGTGGCTCTGAAAAAGGTTCGACCATCTGCAGGTGAAAAAAGAGTGATCTGTGCACACACTGCAGGTGTGATAACACTGCCATACTTACCATTGTGCTCTCATCAGGAAATGATTTCACTTTCTATATGACTGGTTTGAAACATGTTTGTGTCAAAAGATATGAGAAAAAGCCTTTTACTTTAAACTGGAAGCACAAAAGAGAAAAAAATGATTTGAGTTTTTCATTCTTTTTATTTCTAATGCTTGTTAACCATGCATACTCCATGTGTTCAAGTCCAATGATGGCCAAAATCCTGATGAAAACAAATTAGAAGATGGTGATTATTGATGACAGTGACACATACAGCAGCTTACAGACAACAAATACAACTAAATGGGCGATACAAGAATGCGATACTTTGGACGGCGCCGCCACGAGGAGCAGGTGCTACTTTAGCTGTTTGGAAATGATTCTAACATCCTGCTTCACACCCAAACATATGCAGCCTGGTCATGTGATCTAACCACTGCAAACTATGGAGGGTCTTTGCAGCTCAAATCTAACAACACAGACACCCACAGCTACACACAATAACAGCATAGTTTAGGAGCTCACTGAGGCTCATTAACCTCCTGGCGGGGGGTGTGGGGGTCAGGGGCATCAAAGTGGCAGGATCACCGCAGACTCACCCAGCAATCCTACCATGGGGGTCTGGAGCCGCAGCGTCTCACCCCCTAATGAGAGGCCATGACATGCACACATCCTCACACAGTTTGACCCCTCACGACCAGCTGGAAAAGAGAGTCTGACATGCCTGTTCCTACCGCCCTCTCCTCACCCTCCTTCCTCCACTTGCGTCTTCCATTCCTCTGCCAAAAATCCACACATTCCAGACCCAGTGCAGCAGTTCGCCGTCACCAGTGGGCCAGTTACATCTCACCTCCCTAACATACCTCAGTCCAGTGGATATCTATCAAACAGGAAGGATTACTTTAACTGGAGTTTTGTTTGCCAAAACTTTGTAAATAAAGTGACTGTTTCATGTGAAGTTGTCAAAAAGTAAAGAAAAATCTTTACATCTTCATAAGAAAAAGTTACTTCTGATTATGTTTTGTATAGTCCACAGAAATGGCCAGAAATTAAAAGTTATTATTTAGTTATCATTTAATCAAAAAAAATTGCCAAAACCTTAAAAAATAATCTAAATCTGCCACGAGGGGATTTATTTTTAAAATATGTGCTTAAAAATTAACTTAAATTACTTGTTATTAAAAAAAGCTGCAGATTATATTTAATGTCTGTACAGTGTTGCTGTTTGTGGGCCAGCCTTTTCACCAATTTAAACTTAAACTGGGCTGAAATTAGTCAAAATCAAAAAGAAGCTGGAGGTTACAGATCCACCTTGCAGATGAGCCTCAGAAAAGTTTGCTTTGAGAGGTCAGTAAAGTCTGCCGTGACTCTAAACGGCTATTACAATGTGTGGATTGAATGTCTTCTCTCAAATTTTTAAAAATCTGTTTCGGGATTCAACTTCAGCTAAAAAAATAAAAAAATAACAACAACATTTTATTCCTTGAGAGGCATCATCAACGAGAGAAGACAAAAACAAAAGAGCAGAACAAAAACAAAATCACACCAATTTATCAATCAGCACAACAACTGATAGTAAACACACTCGGAGGCATGTAGGGTGGAGGAGGAATAGGAGGAGGGTGAGTAAGGTGAGAGAAAGGAAAGGGAGAGGAGGAGGGCTTTGGAATAGCTTTAAGCCAGAAAGGCAAGTGCAGCAGCAGCAGCAGCAGGGTGAGGGAAGGGTATAGGGTCAAGGGAAGAGGCACCTTGCAACAGCTGGTCTCAATTATACATGGAGGGACTGCTGAGTGTACAGGAGCATGTGTGTGTATGCGTGTGTATGTGTGTAAAGCTGAGGCATCACAGGGGGAGGGCTGAGACCAGTGGCGCCAGGAGGGGTGCAACAGGTCAGAGAGGATGAAGATTATAAAAATACTAGCAGACAGTTGGCCTTGGTCCTGCCGGTGCACAGTGTGAGTGTGTGTGGCAGATACTCTTTGCCTGCCGCAGTGCCACAGGATGTGGAAGAGTGCCCATGGTGCATCAGGGCGGGTGTTTCTGCCTACATCCTGTGAGATAACCTTCCTGGTTGAGTAACAGGGGCTCATCCCGTGTTGTTGTTTTTTAATCAATTACTGTTGCACCAGTTGTTTAGGTAGTTTAAAAAAAAAAAGATTACAAAAAAAAGATTGTTTTAGTCAATCACAGTCAGACCCCAGACTGACTATGACTGAAATTATATTTAGTGAATCAGTAAACTTTTGAATTCTAATCAATCATTTACTTTTTTCTGGCACAAAGAACAAAAGTGCTTCTTTCCTACATGAAATAGAAATATTAAGAGACATTTAATCCCCATATTTCTAAAGTGTGAAAAACAAACAAACACACAGTTTTGGTAAGTGTTGTGTATGTTGTATCACATGATTATTATTTATATTGAAAGAAGTTCAGCAGCATTTCCTGATCAGCAGTCAAAGGACTGGGGACAGATGAGTGTATGATTCCCTCTTGTGTTCAACACAGTTTAATACAAGTGGATGCAGTGAGGATTGAACCGAAAGGTTTGTTGAGCTTGTAAATATGTTATACTTTTGTTTTTTTACTTTTAATAAATTTGCAAGAATTTTTTTCCTCAGTTATTGTCATATAACTTATTTCATAGACCCTTTTCAGAACTCTTTAATAAATCCAAGTCTTCCTCCATGCTTAACATCTTATTTAGCAGCTGATATTAGTAGCTGTTGTTGTTATTTCATGACGAGGACTGGGCTTCCTGGTTAAAATCTTACAAAATATTTATTTACCTAAACCAGTTTAATTTTGATAAATATCCACTACAAACTCATTTACCAAATCCCAGTGACAATGGATTAAACAATTATTAATACTTTCCTTCCTGCTATAACTTAAGGCAAAGAGGTATATCTGTACTGAATCATCAGAGGATTACACTGACTGAACCCTAAACTAAACCTGACTCAAAAGGATTTATCAGTTTAAATACATCCATTATTGGCACTAACTGTACCATAGCAAACAAAAATTATTTAAGAAACAGAACAACTGATCAAATTCCAAAATGATCATAAGAAGAACAAAATGTCAATCTACAGAGATAAAAAAGAAAGACAGAAGATTTTGAACTTCATGATATTTGACAGCACGCAAAGAAAGAATTTTCACATGATTCATTCTTTTGTAGATATATTTTTCCTCAATAATAAATCAATCACTTTGTTTTAGAATATAATGAATACCTGAATTCATTCAATAGCAACAAAGAATCACTTCTCTATTTCCATTACTCTCAACAGAAGATGGGTCCATAAACAACCCACTAGATGGCGCTATAATACTTCTCTTGTTTTTAAAGAGAATCTTTCACGGAAACCATAATGACACGCCAAAACACAAATCCTACTTTAATCTGGCACACCGCAAAAAATATTAATAAGCAGGGAAATAATTTTCAGATTCATTATTTTAAAACGAATTCTTATTAAAACAGCTAAAACATGCCTACTATAAATACAACAATAAACCTGGAACATTCCTTTCTAAGTAAGAAATCTTATTTGAGCAATAAAACGGTTCTTGTTACATCAGTGAACAACTTTTGTTACATCAAAAAACTTTTAGATAACTCAGACGATGAACCAGTCTTAAATTTGGGTCAAAACAGTCAATCCCACCTGCTTAAACAGGCGGATAATCTTAGATTATCATGTGATTTATAGAAGGAGATAAAATGGGTTCATCTTGGAGCCGTAAATATCACAACCCATGATGTGCTGCTGACTCTGAGGCCACCACAAAGACCATATGACTGCAATATTATTGGCTCTGTATTAAAAACAGTCAGTGACCCGTTACTGAATGCATAAGTCAAGCACTTTTCTTCTTCTCTTTTTACTATTTTGCTTTGGAGAACCATGGACGGGATATGATACGCTATCAGATAGAAATAAAATGACTCTGTGGATAAAAAAAAACCCCACTATAACATTAACTGTACATTATTGACTGAGATAAACTCTGCAAAAAATGCATTTAAAACGTTTGGAAATACATTTTAGAACTGTGTGTCAATAATTTTCATGCATTATGTTTAAACTTGTTGGATGTATACAACATTTATTTTGAGAAAGTCCACTTGTTCACTATTCAGCGAAGCATTAAGTTGGTCCATGTGAATATTGATACTGCTGTCTTACCATGTTTGTTTTATTCAGAACAAAATCTGTTTAGTGACACTGAAGAACTGCAGACCTTACTGCTTGCAATGAAATATCTGAAAAATTATAATCCTGTAAATGGATGAAAAATTCTGTTATATTTGGTCTATTGTATAATTTAAAAAACAAAAACAAACAAAAAACAGGTGTGTACTGATCTTGGGAGTACTGATGATGTCTAAAGCGTTTGTAGTGCTCCTCACAAAAGTGTTCTACATGTATAAAGTTACCATGCCTACACTGCTGTAGACTTTGGATAACCGTTGGAAAACCTTTTGCATAAACCAAGTACTAAATTTATGTTTAAAAGACATTTTTTAAATTATTGTATGATAAGCAGATATTATGACAGCAAACAAAACCTGGTTCAGCTATGGGAACATTAGAATTCCTTAAACATTTATTCTGCTTTTATTGGTAAATATTAACTTGTTACTCTTGGCTTAAAATGTTTTGCAGTTTGGTCTCAGGTTTCTTTAACATCTGACATTTACATATGTATTGCCAAATATTTTTGCCACGTCCATAACTCAGAGCTCAATTCAATACAATACAAAGCTTCTATGTGTATGGAAATATGATTATTATTTCTTTTATCATAGTCAACAAACAGACAGGAGGGTGGGTAGAGAGAGAAGGCACAGTTGAACCCAGGTGCTACACTCCAGCCATGTGGCATATGGTTTGCATGCTCATACACTGAGCTGGATCCGTCTATGGACATCAGACCACAAAATTGTCATTACCTTAATAAACTCCTTCCTTGCCATGACAGGGAGCATGCTGCCCTCTAGTGTTCAATAAAGATTTCATACAGAAGGACATGATTGAGGGAAAGTATTTATTTTGACAGGATTATCTCCATCATTTTGATTGTTTTGATTCACGTGTTTTAAAAATACATACATTTTTAAACACAGCAAAAATCTGATGATGATGCACCATATCGTGGTGAGAGAATAATCATTTTAAAAGGCATCCCAAACACAATACCAATTAAAATGTCGCACTGAACTTTGAGGTGAAGATGACAGTGAGCAATCTGAGATACAATAAGGAGAATAAATAAAACACCACAAAACACTCAAAAATAGAGAAAAACACATGCATTCAAAGTAAAAATCAAACCAACTCTCCAAACAACCCCAAGAGTAAAAACAAATGCTCACTTTAAATATCATCACAGATTCATATGTAACATTTTGATGTGCGTGAAAGCCTGAGAGTTCTGAAAACAGCCTCAAACTTTAGCTGAAGCTGAATAAAATACCTAAATCCCAGCTGTACAAATACTGCCCTGAAATGTAATCTGTAACATTTGAACTAGCTTGATTCATCATTTGGTATCTAATGACATGATAAGACCTTTTTCCCCCCCAGAGAAGTCTAAATTAAAACCATATTCACAAACAAAATGGAACCAAAAAACAAACAAACAAAAAACCCTGAGAGTAAGTTCTGAAAGACATCTATGCTTCTTCTCTTTTTGAATATTTTAAACCTTATTGATATAAAACAACTTGCTGTGTTCATCAGCACACTCCTCACAGAAAAATATAGCACACTGTTTCATCTGATCTTTCTCCATATGTAAAATCTCCCTCTCTCTCACTAGAAAAGCTTAGTTTTGGCCTTCTTTTTTCCATTTAAATTGACAGAGTTTGCTTGTGTGGATGCGAACTCTTCACCATCCTCGTTGATGTTCGACCAGCTGGGTTTCAGAGGAGTCAGCTCTGGGGCTATTATGTCTCCATCCTGCGTGAGAACAGAAACAAAAGATACTGATGTTGAGACGAGCAGTGGAAATAAACAAGTGATTGCAGTAATTGAAGGATCTGGAAGACAATTCTTCCTTTCTAGGACACTGACTTACAGTCTTTAAGCAAAAGATAGGAGCGGCAAGCAACTTAAGCCTTTTTAAATTATGCAAAATTCTAAAGTAACAAGGCCTCAGAGCATGTTCTATATGATTAATACTGATACTAAATGTAAATTAAAACCATTTTTAAAAAAAATATCTCGATCTGTCACTTCCTTTAATGCACAGAGAAAACGACTCTCTGCTGTTAGTCGGTGGAAGTGCTGTCAAGCAGTTGCTTTCTTTAAATACAAAACATTTTTGTTTACCCTCTATGTCCCCTCTAATATGGAGAGATGCCATTACACCACGGTACTGCAAATTATAAGTGCATAAATAGATACATAAAAAAAAAAATTGCCTGGTTGTTAAGGGTCAGAGCCAGCTGTGAGCACTTTTTATTTACTTCAGCCTGCTGTTTAGAAAACAGCTGATTACTAAATCATCTAGCAGTCACAGAGCAGTTTTATAGATCATCTATAGTGCAGTTTCCAGCCATGTGGCCAGTGTAAACTCAGTGTTTACATTTCTCCTAGAATTTTTTTTGTCTGTATATTTGGCTTTTTAGCTGCTAAATCCCAAGCTCTTCATTATTTTGTCACCAGGTTTAGCCTCATTTACATGTTCGTTACTTCTTCTGCACAAACAGAACCACAAATTACAAACCATATATCTCACAGATGGCATCTCAGCTATTTGTGCTCTTTGTTTTCCCTCCACAAGGTTTCAGATTGTCTTTGTCACCATTTTGAGTATACTGAATAACAAAATTAGGGAGTTTGTTTTAGGATATATTGGTTTTTGGAAAATATTCAGGATGCAAATTGAGGTTTTGGTCCTTTCAAAGCATGGAGACTTATTTACAGAATCACAAGCTCAAATACGTCACAAAACATTTCTAAGTCACATGACCAACCCTGGAAATAATAATCCTTCATGAAAAGGGCTTTTTTTGCTATTGGTACAGTGTATGAAGAGCTGCCAGCTACAGTGGAAAGAACGATCTGTAAGTCATGAGAGGGAGTTCGACTGTTACGGTAAGTGATGCTACTTATTCCGGATTTAAAAGCATATCTGTTTCAAATTCATACATAATACCTCGGAAACACGAATGCTAATGAGCTGTATGTTGATTATGTTAAAAAACAGAAGTGGCATTATATCTAACCAACAAGCAAACCACACAGTCTTTTAAAAGACCGACTCTATGTGTACAATTTTATTTTTTAATTGGCTCCTTTTGTCATGGAGGAGTAGAGAAGCAGCTCTCTGACTTCCTCACCCATCTGGGTCTTCCCTCATCTGTCACCAAGAAAAACCTTCATCTCCTCCACTTGCAGCAGCTCTACAATCTAGAATGAGCAAAATGCTCTTTTCTAATTGAAGTGCGCACCACTGCCTCAGATTAGAAAGTACTAATTCTCATCCCACTGGTATGAGCTGGAGGCCACTACTTGAACAAGCCAGCAGAGCCACATCATCCACAAACAGCAGAGACATGATCCTGAGGCCACCAAACTGGAAAGGTTTCCAGTGTTTTATGGACACACTTTCTAGGCACTGCCAAGAAATTCTGTCCATAAGAGCGATGAACAGAATATGTTCAAAAAGAAGGTCTGACACAGTTCTACGCCCTCAGTGAACAAGTGTGATTTAATACCAACAATGGAAACCAGTCTTGAGCAAGGACTTAATAGCCCTTATGGGCCCGATATACACTCCCACAGGGCACCCTGTGGGAGGATACACCAAGCCTTTTCCAAGTCCACAAAGAACATGCCTCCCCAAGTTTCCTGGACAGGGTGCAGAGCTGGTCCAGTGTCCCAAAGCCAGAAAACAAAAAGCACACTTTTGCAGCTAAACAGTTATCTGGGACGTATAAAGCTCTGTGAATGTACTGGAGCTTCTGATTAAGGAGATAAGATTTTTGTAAACACTCTCATTTGATACAAATGTTAAAAACATCTATTATAGCTTGACTGAATCAGCTAATAATCTAATATAACTTCCCTGCACACTCTGCAGATATAACATGCTACTAATAGCCTCTTTTTAAAATTTAAAGCACCAGATAATTGGAGCCGAAACTTGGAGATAAATTGTATGACTGCCGCAAGGAGAGGACAACTGTTACACATGCCTTTATCCACACATAATAACATATGGATAAAAGCAATTAGCACTTAAGCTCATGCAATCCACATGGACTTGCATTACCAGTGCAAGGCTAGAAGGCGTGGCAGAGAGGTAACAACACAGACCTATTCATTATGTGACTCCATTCAATATTTTACCCACTGTCGCTGCATTCAGCTGCAATTCTTTACAGTGCAGCAGATAAACAGTACCTGAGGCTTTGAGAAGTTCCTGTCCATGCACCACTGAACAAAGTGCTTCTTGGCAGCCTCCAAAGTCTTATCGTCTGTCTTCTTACAGTAGACCCTGATCAGCTGCTCAACAAAGTGCTCTGGAAGAAGTTTAGAAACCTGACAACAACAGCAGCCACAAATTACAGAGGCAGAGGGAAAAAGACACTCTTTTTAAAAAAGAAGAATAAATGAAAAACCAAAGGAAACGTGCTCATATGTTGAAGAATTGAATTTTTTGTATCTTGCTTCACTTCTGACCTGATTCTTGCGTATCTGGATGGCTTTAGTCACGTCGTTCTTGCAATAGAAACGCACATTGTTGATGGGGTTCTTCTCCTTCATCCCATAATCCATAACAATAACCTAAAACAGACAAAGTATTAGACTGAGAAGAGCCTAAAGCCCCAAAAGTACAGGCAACACCCTTAACTCCAAATATAACTAAATCCAATGACAAGCAACAAAAACATATTCACATAAAAAGGGCCATGAGCAAAATTATATGATTGACATTAACATTAATTAAAAACTTACACTAACTACGAAGTCCTCTGGCTGTAGATTGACGTCCTGGGTGCCGCTCTGAGGGATGGATCGAGCCAGGTCAGCTTCCAAGCTCTTGATCGTCTCCTTGTAAACAGCAAGAAATTGCAGAGTTAACAGGTGCTACTTTTTGAGGTATTGTATTATATTTCTTGTTAACATACAAATAACAGAAATTCTATATATAGCATGTAAATAAAAAACAGAACCACAAGATGAACTATTTGTCATATCAAATCCATTTGGCAAAACAACTGAAACACAGCAGGCAGGTTTTTCCATTTCATTTTCAATTAACGAACAGCAAAATGTCAACACTTGGCTGAAACTTCAGTACTGATCATTTTCTTTTCTGCATGCGTCAGCGAACGTAGAATATCTCTGTGTTTGGCATGTTTTGTTTCTTGATTGCACAAAACAAGCAACCGGGAAAGCTCTGACTACAACTCACGCTATCAGCTTTCAGATTACGTTCATTTCATTGTTAACTGAAACATTATGTCTTTACTTTCAGGACAAATAATGTCCCCTCATCACCACCATCATCATCTCAAACTATAAAGACCATTAGGAAGAAGCTTTAAAGTAAATGTAATTGAGTTAATGCTTTCTCCCTGCATGCTGCAGTGACGAGACAGAAAGACAGCTGCTGTCAGTCTGTAAAGTATGAAGACTGTGACAAACTGCATACATGGTTGTTGCTGTAGCATGTTCTTACGTCATTTGTGCTGTTGCTTTGCAGAAAATGCTCATTATGGATGGAAAAGATCACCTTCCTCCACATTTAAGCTCAGAGTCTTTTGGCTTTTTTAACCACAAGGAGTTTAATTAATTACTAACTTCAGCTCAACTTTTAGTTCACTTGGATGCTGCCTCTTTTCATCCCTCTGCGTGTGTGTAGTGCAGAGGCTGGAGCTCAATCACAAATAACACTGAAAGCAAGTGCGTTATTTTCAATATTGTTTCATTATAAACTTCTTTTGTTGAGAGAAAACAAAGGTGGGTGAACCTCGTCGGGCCAATAAACGTGCCAAACCTGCTCCTTTTTTACTGAGATTCTGATTTACTGAAACACCCCTGTCATCTTTTGCATTTTACTTTCAACTGAACTCTTCTAAGGCAATTTTTTAACCTTTCTGAGCTATTTTGTTATGTATTATTTTATTGAGCCAAGTTGGTTTTCATTTTTTACCTGCTATGTTGCCGATTCTTTTGCTTTTACAAGAAATCCTCTAAGAAAACAAATACCTGGGTGACATGTATGGAAGTTTCTGAGGTAGTTTGGCCCAGACACTTGTAAAGGCGCCGGCAGACGATGTTGTGCAGGATCTGTTTCGCCTCTGCAAGCTCGGGGGAGGAGGAGTTGAGTATTTGTTCAAACACATTATCTACCAGGCAAACAAAGAGGGTACAGGTAAATAAAGAACCAAAAATGTCAGTAGATCATTTCAATTTTTAAAAAAGATCCTTCAATAAAAATGTGGCTTTACGGTTCAATCTCTCATGTACACGAGTATCACAGAAACACAAATTAGTCTTTTCTACTCATCTGAGTTACTTGACAAGCACAACACATACTGTGTATTAGTGCACAAGTGGTTGGAGTTTATTAGTTGATTAGAAATTGTACCTTAACACCAATCATAATGTTTCTTTTTTTTCTCCATATATTAAAAGTGAGGTTGTTCCTTAATCCAAACTGGTATTTCCACAAGTTCACCATTAATCACAGAGGCAGTTAACACAGTGCACAAACAGATCAAGGTTGTCTGAGAGAATAAAAATATTTACTGAGGGTTTGCCAAAACTCTGTAGTCACTAAACCTGCATGTGCACACTTAAAAGAAGCAAGCTTCTGCAGATTATTAACAAGTAACGACAAGCACCAGTAATAAATACTGATCATGTATAATTTAGCAGAATTTTCTTGGGTTATTAATATTGATAAAGATCTTTACTATACTGTCTGTTAAAACACAAGTTTGAAAATTACAGGTTTTGACTGAAAAAGAAATTAAATTTTCATTTTATACAGATTGTTTTTGATGGGATGGAGACTTGACCTCGCCTCACTTTTTGTCCTGATGCACTACAAATATAAGCTAACGACACTTCTTCATACACACCTGTTAGCTTGGTGTAGGCCACCATGTCATCAATGGCAGTGGAGAGCGTGAACATCTTCCCTTCTGTACCTTCAAACTGAAGGTGTGGGTCTGCTTTTAAAAAAGCCTCTGTGATCCTGGAGAAACACATCCAACAGACTTTTACATGTGAGGACATTTTGCTGTGTACAGTTAGAGAATATAAAGCATGAAGCAAAGCAAAACTACCGGAGGGATCAGCTACTCACATAGTCTCTATGATGTTGCACACTTTGTGCTGGTAGGCTCTTCTGTGAAGACAGTTCCTGGTGTGGAACATGTCATATAGATTTCCCACTTCCTGTTGAAGGGAGCGGATGTATTTTAGTGACCAAATATCTTATAAAACTCAAACTGCTGCTTAAAGTAAACAAACAGATGCAACAAAATCTAGCACCTTGTCTCGAGTGCAGATGTGCTTCTGCCCGTCCACCTCACACACCCTGGCAAAGTTTAGGAAGCGGCTATAATCAAAGTTGTTATTGATGCCCAGGTGGTAACAGTCCCTGAGTTAAGATGGAGAGAAAGAAACATAAGGGAGATAGGTAATTAAATGTAATAGAAAATATACAAACTAGGAAATCATTTTAAAACAAAACACTAAATAAATAAGCCCCACCTTGCAAAATAGTCCCACTTATCTACGTCAATGCCATTCCTTTTGTTGGCCACGATTTCGTAGAGGAAGGACTTGTCTTTTTGACGGCCTTTATACAGCCACTGGGGAGATGATTGAGAATATCAGAAGTCTGATTAAACAGGGCAGTTATTTGCCTCAATTTCCAGCTGCTGGGTTTTTATAGTGTCAAAAACAAATGCAAAAAATATACAAACAGACAAAAAAAACCCCAAAAGCATGAACAACCAAGGCAAAACATTAGGAAACAAACACACAGCTCTGAGACAGATAACCTGTATAAAAGTTGTTTAGGTTCATAATTAATGTGATGGCACCAAATCAGGTTAATGGTTAACCTAATAAACTTGCACTTTATGCTAAAGGAGACTTTCCAATTGTCTTTCAATAATTACATTTTCAAAGTAAATTCATCTAAAGAATCTAAGAAAAAAAAAGTTAAGGTTAAATATAAAAAACTAAACTTCAACAAGGTTTTTTTGAACCTGAAGATTTTGGATTAGTCTAAACCTTTAACCTACACTGTAGTCTGATGTGCCCAATATAGAGAAACTCTAACAGAAGTCTTAACATAAAGACACAGTTTTCACCTGTGATGGTTGAGCACTGCAGACACACCAGTGTGTAAATATACATACAGACTAAAGTGGAGATTTAAAGCAGGGCTCTAAATCCTGGTTTACTTCATACAGAAATCACACATTGGACAGTGGAGCGTTGAAGTTACTGACATGTTTCATTCAGGAATAACTGATAGATACCTTTTTGCCCTTAGCTGCTGTTGTGTCTAACGGTCCAGCGATCTGCTCCTTAATGAAGTCCAGGTCCTCAGGCAGCACCAGCCCATGCTCCTCCATCACAGGCCTCAGGCCGTTGGCCTCCACCAGGTAGTCAAACATGGAGAGAGAGGCAGTCTCATGCTGGGAGATACACAGTGGATTGAACTATTAGTGACTCGTTACTCAAAGAGAAAGTGCGAACTTCAGAATAAACACGACAGGAAACAACGGTGAATGCTCGTCTTATCTCTCACGTTTGCCAGACAGCAGGCCTGTGGTCATAACTTACACAATGACCGTGTGCTTAGTGGTTCTTATCAGCTCTCCTTATCAGTCTGAACACTACAATCGCTATCTTTGCCGTTAACTGAGAAAGTATCAAACCAGATAATGTACCCTGCTTTGTGCTTAAGTCTTGACCTGCAGTTGTTATAACTGCCAATAAAAAGCTTCTGTAAACAAAAATCGCCAGCAACTGCTGTAAACTGACCTTCACTGTCCAATGAGGTTGAGTGTAAATCATTTCAGAATTATGATTTGATTTTACAAAATTGTTTCAACTATCGATAGAATGAAGAGAGTTAAGCAGGTAGGCATTTTAAAAGCCTACATCATCAATTAAATGTTAACATTAGCTGGATGTCTTTACGTAGCAGTGAAATAATTTACACAATAGCACTCAAGCTTCATTATCCTCCGAAGTGGGATGACTTAGACAACTCAAGGCCTTTTCCAGTAACTTCCCAAAAGAGCCACAACAAAGATCGCCTGTTTTCCAGACAGTAGTCGTCATCTGTCTGGAAAAAGTCAGATCCAGTGTGGTCTTATTTTTAAAAACATCTTGTTAAAGTAGTAACTTCCTAATTTTAAACGACTCAGAAACAGAAACATTATTTCCTTTAGAAATCATATAATTAGCTTCAGGACTTCAGGTCAAGCATGATGGCTTTTGGAAAAAAGTTTTTTTTCTTGCATGCTTAAATGCAAGTTCTGGCTAGTAGCTTGTAGATGTGACTCATGGGTGCTGATTCTCATTTCTTTGTTTGCCACATAGTTTTATTAAGACTCACTGCAGCAGCTAAAACCTCAAGAAAACAACACATGTCAACAATGCACGAGCTGTTTCACGGAAAATGAAACTGAGGACATGGAGAGGCTCCAAGCAGCTACTGAGAAAAAGTGGCGCTACAAAAATATATAATGATATATTTTTATTTTGGGTTAGAAGGAATAAAGTGGTGCTGAACCACTGCGACTCCCTCTGTGGCTGACACTGCCCTGTATGCGACCTTTTGTGTTCTCCTCAACTGCGGTTTTCATTTAACATTGTGCCATGGAGTTCAGTACCTTCCAGGTTATACCAGGACGTGCTTTGGGGATGAACACACCATCGAACATGTGGGAAAATGGTCCATGTCCTAGGAAGGGAAAAGTACATAATGTGTTTGTGTTAACTTTGCTCCACTGCAGTCTGGTAAACAGATGATAAGAATAAAATAACACAGCTTCACTTTTATTTTAACTTGTGCTCAGACCCAGTAAGTAATCACGGTAAACGCAGCATTTGTTGAGCAAATTGCCTTTGGTCCATTTTAATTTACGTCAGTATCTTGTGACACATTTTAATAAGTTTCTTTTATAACACCACTTACCCAGGTCGTGGCACAACCCAGCGATCTGCACGCACAAGATGTCTCTGCGAGAGATAAGCAGCTCTGGCTGCCTCTCGTTTAGAGCTTTTACAAGCTGTCCAGCCAAGTAACCCACACTGTGCCAGGACAAAACAAAACCGCTTATTTAAAACAAGATATACAGTGAAACTTGATTATGTGATAAATTTCACTTTTAGTTTAGTAATTTCAGGTATTTCAAGCAATGAATTTATCTGAAAAAAGGTTGGGAAGGTTTAAAAATGTGTGAAACATATATGTTTCACAGTCATTGAAATGTTGACTTTATGTGTTGTTATTCCACTTATTTTCTGCCATACCCATCTTTGCCAGTATAACATATAGCTGTTATTAGCCATGAGGCAGGCAGGGATGAATAAGTTGTTTGTCACTGTAAAATACACTTGGAGCAAATTTTTCTGTGTGACCTGTGAAAATACTCTAATACTATTATATTAGAGAGAAGGATATGCTCTTTGGTATGACTTTACAGCTTTATGTCTCGTTAACAGCAAAACAAAATCAGTTTAACACTTCTCAATAAATAGTCTGTTGAACTAAAAACATACCCAAGCGAATGTTCGAATCGGTTGTGGGACGCTCCAGGAAAGACAAAGTAGGTCCCTCCTAGCTGCTTGATGTTTCGCAATCTTTGGAACTGAGGCGTGTCTATGATTTTGATGAGAAGTGGGTGTAACGCCACATGCCCGTGGATAGGATCGTTAAAAACCTGGGAGCACAAACAATAACAAACAGTATGAGCATACCACCACAAAAGACATTTATGTGGCCGTACACACAGTATATTCAACACAGCAGTGTGCAAATATGCTCAGTGTACACTTCAGTGGAAATGTTGGCAAACATTTCTTAGGCTACGTTCACACTGCAGGCGAAAGCGCATCAAATCCGACTTTTTTGACCCTATGCGACCCATATCCGATCATGGTATGACAGTGTGAACGGCACACATCCGATATTTTCAAATCTGATCTAGGTCACTTTTGTATGTGGTACTGAATCCGATACATATCTGATGTTTTAGAAAGTGACTGCTGTTTGAATGGTCATGTCCCATTAAATCCGTCTTTTACGTCACTGACACAAGACAGACGCCAATTATCAGCGCCGGAGAAGCGCCCGAGAAGACATCGCGAACGCTTCCTTGCCATCCAGTGTAGATGTTAGTGAAACTGTTGGGAAGACAACGTTGGAGAAACGTGAACATTTTATTTGTACTGTGTAATCTGCAGATTCTGACAGAAATCTGCAACTATCCTTTGAAGCACCGCTCCTCTCTAAAACAGCAATAAGGATCATTATTAGGCCATATGTAAATAACAAAATAACTTTATAACTTAAAGCAAAATTGGGAAACGTAAAGTCTGAAACAAGTCTTTATATTAAGGGCCATCAGTCAAACAATACTGTTTGGTCTGGGTCTAAACAGAGCGCGTTGTGTGTGACGTCTTCTTTTGCGCATACGGGCTGCTTTGAGGGTCGTGAACGATTCACACTAGAGCGCGTTTGCTGTCACATTTTATTTGTAGTGTGAACAACCAGACAAAAAACCTTATGATTACCAATGGATATATTTATATAGTCCAAATGTAGATGACTTCCAGAGCCAAAAAGACTTTCTGAAAGCCTGTTTTCAGCACACATGTTCAATTTTAATCTTTTATGGTATGACTAAAATACAGCAATTAATTCTTGACATTTCCTGCCTGAAAAAATGGCAAAAGAGCTGTTATCAATATGGCTGCAGAGTGACAGGAATTTGGTTAATTTAAAAAGTTGTAAATTTTTCTTAGTAGAACTATCAGGTAGGTCCTTCTGCTAATGAGGACAGAGAATGTCTTTCATTCAGAGACTGTGGTGGTGTTATGCCACATTTCCTAACAGCCTATTCAAATCAGGGTTGCAGTGCTCCACGTTTCCTTTTCCCAAATTGTGCGTTACTTATCTCCACAGCCTTGGAAGTGCACAATACAGTGAAACAGCTGTTACCTTGCTTGGCTCAGTTTCAATCTGCCACAGCTTCCTGAGGCTGTTTAGGATCCGCAGACGGTCGCCCAGACACCTTGGAAGAATAAAATAGAAAAAGAAGAGGAAGAAATAAAAGTGAAAAAGTTGCAGGAATATCTGGTGAGATGCAAAAAATGTCTTGCGCAATATTGATAAAATTAGAAACGTCCTGTGTCAGAGTGATGCTGAAAAACTAATCCACCAGGTTGCTGTGAAAACAGAAGCAGAACGGGAGGCTAGGAATTCAGTTTTTGAGTTCTCGCCTGTGGAACCAGTTCCACTTTGGGTTCAGGAAACAGACACTCTTCTCAGTCTCTTCTTTTAAGATGAGACTTGATAAAGCTCATAGTTCGGCCTGGATTGGGTGATCCTGAATCATACCTTAGTTATACCGCAGCAAATGGCTGCCCCTCCCTGAGCCTGGCTCTGGTGTTTTTTAATGGGTGCTGTACACACAACACCGAATTGCCCTTCTTTGACACTACAGGTGTGTGCTGCTCTCTTTAATGGGTTAACCAACTGTGACACAAACTGATTGCTGATGTTTCTATGCATTTTTTTTAGGTCTAATAACTTTGACTATATTGATAAATAGCCTGTAGTAAGAAGATTTATGAAGGGTTATATGAAAATATAGAAATTACCATTTTTGCAAGTTTTGTTATGACTCTGCATTATTGTACCTACTTTATGTTCCACACTGTAATCCAACCCAGTCCTTTTAAATATATTCATATACGTGCTTTGTTGTATTTCTTGCAATTTATACAGCCCTGTCAGCCAGATCTCTCTTGAAAGAGACATTTTAAATCTCAATGACATGAAAGATATGTAAAAGTCAGCTTGTACCCTGTGACAGGGATGCTCTCTCTGGGTCAAAATGTATGTACGTATGTATGTGACAGCTTACAGTTCAGCGTGTCGTTTACAGTAGTTTAAATCCTGGTAATCGTTTTCTGGCAAAGAAACCGGAAATTGCTTTTTGGCAGAGGATCACTTGTTGGCAGGACACCAGACTTCCTCCAGTCCACATGCCCAACCCAAGTTTTACAGAGGACACACTTACTTTACGCCAATCTTCTCCAGGTCAGCATCCCTGAGATCCCGAAGCCCGACACCTGTGATTTTTTGCGCTGTACAACACAACAGTTTCAGTGTTAGCTTAGATGTTACAATAAAAACAGAAGTCTGCAGATTAGCGCTAATAACAATTAGCTTCGAGCGCCTAATTTAAGATGGCAAAAGCAGAAAACCAACCCTTGAATGTATCCACCCATTCTCTAAGACCTTCTCTTCGCAGGTACTGGCACATTTCCTCCACTCCCCACTGCATGTAGTCCGAATCCGACACCCGGACCACTGACACTTTCTTTTCCGGCGTTTTGAAGCTATCGTCTGGGCTTGAAACCGCTGCTGATGGTCGCTTTCGATTCTCCATGGTGAGCTAAAAAAACTGGCACCTTTTCGCTGTAGATGCGCAAGTGAAGGCACGAGAAATTATAGCCGTTCTCCCGTCGACTACCGCAGCTGATCTGACAACTGTGCAGAGAAGACACGAGAGAAGTGAAAAATACCGGGGTTTTGACTTTTCCCAGGGAGCCACAAATCAGAGCGAAACACTAACAGCGCTTCCGGGGATTCTTTTCAAAATAAGACTGTTTTGGTCACATGGCTGACCGACCAAAACGGTATGACTCGTTTTCTTTTAAAGATAAATTATATTATGCTCAGCTATAGTGATTTTTTAAGAACGTGAATACAAAATGTGTGTGTCCAAATAATGTTTTCAGCATGCCATTTTAACGGGACATTGCAGCATAAAACCGAAGCTTAACGCCCTGCTTTTTGGGTGGCGTAACCAAAAAGCAAAAGCAAAGATTCCCCCAAAACTATTATCGTTCCACATTTCCATCCCCCATCTAATCTGGGCTATTTTTATTACTGACTGATCAGTAGTGGCACTGCTAAATTGTTATTTGGGCTAAAAGTCTATGGTGTTCTCCACATGAGGCCCAAAAGTTGAACTGGGTTTGGTATACGTGATGGCAAGTGCCATCTGGGTCTGCTATAACCAAATGTTATAAGATACCTGATATCTCTGACATCTGGCTTGTACTGTAGGGCAGACTTGTAGCTGACCTAAGATTGACCCGAGTTGAGAATATCACTCAGAGTCAGGTTTGACTTATAGGAATGGCACATTTGGGCCACTTTTGAGCCTGACATATCTGTGTTTACCTCAAAAAGTATTTCCATAAAGTTCTGGGTCTTTATGACAGCAGACTCTGAATACAAAACAAAACCAGAAGCCTGTAACTCTGACACTTATATACCAAAGACTATCATGTTGAATTATAAAAGTATCCAATGACTACAGATGACTGAAAAAAACAACAGTTTTTCTGATACTCTCCCTACTTCACTGTTAAATTTTATAGATCAATAATCCCTTATAAAAAGTGCTGCTATTGGTTAATAATTAAATCAATGAAGGAGACTTTCTTGATACATATTTAAAAAAGATTTACCTTCAAAAATGAGTTGTGTTTAAGCAACCATTTGATTACAGAAATATTTTTCTTGTCCATTAAATCCTTTTATTTTTACAATTTTGGTATTAATAACAGCAATCCTCCCCTTGTGGTACTTGGTTTTGAATCAAAACCAACTTTCAACCAACTGTCTACCACCTTTCACACCAACATATTGCAGGTACAGCATAGCATGTTTTCATCCAAATAGCAGTAATCCACAGTATATACAACAACATAAATATTTTCACAGCATTATTGTCAAACACAGACCCGGCCGAGTTATCATTATATTATTTTGGAAGTTCAACACATTCTGCTTCCGGTCTTTAACTCGCTGCTTGCAGACAGCTTGATGCATGTGGCAGGTACTTGGATGACAAGTAGGGGGCGGAGCAAATTGCGATGAAGCGAACGAAGCCTCGAATTACGTAAAATAACATGGTGACGTAAACGCGTAAAAAAGGCGGTGTTATGTACAGTAACTTCCTGTCGATTAAAAAAGTCGGAGCTGTCAAGGAGAGACGGTCATTATCATGTACGCTATCCGGTAAAACACACTGATTAAACAACACTGTGTAATAGTCTGCTCTGTTCTTTAAATATTTAAAATAAAAGTGTAGCAATTTTCTTCTATTTACTTTGATTAATTAATTGAATGGTTTATAAAACAAGTAAAATACATATTTGCATAGTTATAATTTTTTTCTCTAATTTCTTACAACTATATCTAATGATACTAATGTACTAATGATAACCCCACCTGAGTCAATTCTACCATCAGTTTTGGTGCTTACAATTCACACTGATAAATGTAAACTGTAAACCTGCTGCTGGATTTTTAGTCATCCATTATACCTTGACCTTGTTCCTATTCACTATCAGTTATTTGATTTAGTGTTATTTTCTCAAAAATCACTATAAACCACATGCTTGGACATGCCCTAAAGCTCTACCTCAGTTTTCTAATATCTGGCTGTGCACTCTATCCCTCACCAGTTACTTCCTGTATGTTCTGCATGTAGATGCTTGTTTGCAGTAGTAAGGTGTGGACCTTCAAGTCACTAACTGTTGTTAATCGGCTGTTGTCATAAATACTTGGTGCCCACTCCAACACCCTGCCACATTGTAGACTCTGTTAAAACACTTAGTTGAATATGTAGCTGTTAAGAATAGTTGGTGTATTTCTAGCCTAATAGCATCAGTGCATCTTCCCCAGCCTAATTCCAGCCTTTGCCTCCTCCCTCATTTGGCTCAGCCTTGGATGATCTTTTTAATACCATGGGAGAAAATGCCCCATGAAATGGGAAATAAAAGGCCTTTAAAATAGGAAAGAAAGGTAAACTAAAATGTTTACCTTTTTTCCATCGTTGTATGTATGGGAAGTCAGTATATACTTTTATAAATATAGCATTGGTATCAAAATTTCTTCCTTTGGTGTAACTTCAAAATGATACAACAGAAAGAGAAAAGGAGCTTTTATTTTGAATAGGCCAGAAATCAACAAACACATCTAAACAGTAAAACAGCTAAAAGTTTTAATTAACTTTTGGTAGGTTTTCATTTAGAGACCCATTACATAATAAAGAATACATTTTCACACAATCAAAACTCACAAGACTACCCAGTGCTTGTCTTAACCATATATTGATCAGAGCTGAGCTATATGATATAATGTAATAGTGAAAATTGCGTGATATATAGTTTATTCAATACATGACTTGTTGTAGATTTTAGGTTCTTACTTCACATTGATACATATTGAAGAAAGTAAAAAAAGCCTTGCTAACCACAAAACCATGTCAGCTAGAGATGAGGAAGATTTAGAAATCATTCAGTATGTAAATTTAATTTCCAAACTAAACCACTTAGGTAAAATAAAAAACAAAAAGCAAAAACAAGATATTGTAAAGTAGACAAAGTACTTAAGTTTTATGATTTAAATTCCTGTTTCAGAATCTCTGCGGTATCCCTAAAACTCTGAATGTTTAACATCTTCAGATTCACTGGGCGTCTCCTGGTGTTGCTTTTTTGATGTCACTCTAATTCTCCTCCACCTCCTGTATTTATATAAAGTTCATTAGTATAACCAAAAAGGCAAAGTTATAAATCTGTAATTCGTACTCAGGACTCTGGCAAGAGTTTTTAACTGCAGCTTGCATGCTTATCTTCCCACCACATTGCTGCTTATGTAGTAACACCACTGCCATTAAATAGAATAGTAATACCTTTTTCACAGCCTCGAAGCACTTCTTTGCATCTTTCAGACTCTCATCATTACGTCTCTTCCAGTAAACCCTAATATGCTTCTCAGAAAAGCATTCTGGGAGAAGATTGGATACCTGACAACAAGGACAGTGACATAAAAATGACAAAATATGCAGCAGAAAGTTGCCCTATATATGTACTGTGATTCTGACCTCTTCTCTGGGGATCTTGAATCCAATGGTAGGGTTAAACTTGCTGTAGAAATATGTATAGTCACTGATCGGGTCTTCATTTTTCTTTCCATAGTCAAATTTGGCAACCTAAAAGAGAAGTGTGACAGAGAAGCTGGTGTTTATATTCACATGTAAATAATGGCTCATTGGAGGTTCGCAACGTCTTTTTAATCAAATGATTATTAACAAAATCCAAGATATTAAGAAAAGACTTATTAAAGGCAATTAGATTAAAAACTCACTTTAACTTCAAAGTTGTCGTTTTCATCCTGTTTTCCGTCGTTAGGAATGGTTTTAGCCAGTTCTGTTTTTAAACGTTTAGTCACGTCCTGAAGTATGGAAGAGAAAACCTGAGCCTTTATCGTTATAATTGATTTGTTAATCTTGTTTTACGATGAGTTCTCATTCTTACCTCTGCTTTCTCTTGGTCTTTTTTCTTGAGCTGAGAAAGTCAGAAAAATTGGAGTGAGAAGACAGAGATTTATTCATTATTGGTAACAGTAAGAGAACCTTCACATTACACTCCTTCTATGTGTTTCTCAATTTTCAATTTTGTTTTCTGTTTGAAATTGGACTTTTCTTAGATTCCTAAATTCAAGATTTTTTAGGTCTTCCAAGACTTTAAAATATGTAAATCTACAGCTTTGTGTTTTAGTTCACACATAGAAAAAATACTCGGAAAGTAGTAGTAGTGTATACCTGTCTAGCTCCTGTTAGGGCAGGGGTGGGCAACTCCAGGCCTCGAGGGCCGGTGTCCTGCAGGTTTTAGATGTGTCCTTGATCCAACACAGCTGATTCAAATGGCTAAATGACCTCCTCACCATGGCTGTATCCCAATTCAGGGTCTGCAGCCTTAAAGGCTGCATTTTAAGGCCGATTGCGTCACAGCGGCGCGCCGAAGGCTGTCCCAATTCAAAGGCTGCTCGAAATGCGGCCCTGAAATGCGGCCTTCATTTCCCTGAATTTTAAGGCTGTGGCGATGTAGACTTCGTGGCCCAACATATCCCACAATTCATAGCGTGGCAGTCACTGTGGATAATTTTGCCGCAGACGGCAGAAGCGTAGCGGCCGAAGAGTAAACTGTTAAACGTAAGTACTGAATATTATGTCACTTATTTATGTGCAAATGTTTAATAATGAGGAACATTAAAACATTACTGTTGGCCACATGTCGGCAAAGTTATTTGCCATTAGCGATGTTTGTACTTTCAGCGTTTACTTGGTTTTAAAGCCTTTAAAATATAATAATACAATAGTTGACCTTAATCTTACAGAGAATGTGATGATTCTATGGATAATTAAAGTCAGTCATATATCCACAAACACAACAAGCTGAAAGTCAGTGATGCTGCTCGGTTTGCAGTCCTGAATATCACGGCACAAGCAGGATTCACTGCACTGTTAATGTTAGCTATGTTATATTGCTGCCTCTGTTCGGTGGTGTCGAGCCAAACGGACTTTAACGTGTGTTTGAACGAGCTGACGGTTCACTCGTTAAGCTGAAAGAAAGATGCTTTAATCACAGGAGTCACACATGTGTCCACTGGACCATCTGGGAACTCTTCTTGTTTAGCACTCGTAATAACACAAACACTAAATCCTCCTTCTCTTGTGCTGTTTTGTAGCAGTGTATACACCTGAGACTGTCACCTGTCTGTCTGTCCTGCACTCTCTCTCTGTTTCTTTCTCTCTGATTGTGGAATAAAAGTATGAACATGTATTTATAAGTTACACTTGTGTTTGAATCCTGCAGCTTATCACACATTTGATTTCCATGTGTGACAACTGCAAGTGTCCAGAGTGAGGACAGACTGAGGGAGCCACTGCTGCACATCATCTGTGAGGCTTTGCACCCCTGATGATCCACCAGGGCAAACTCAGCAGTGTGTGAGGAAGAGGAGGAGGAAGAGCCAGCAGCAGCTGACAGATGGAGAGAATAGACTGTTCCCTGTTTGTGAAGGACTGCTAGAAAAGTTTAAAATAACTAATTATCTGTCCTGAATCAGTCTTATTAGGTAATGTTCAAATAATTTGATCATTCCAGTATTTTCAGAGTGGGAGAAAGTACTCAGGGCCTTCAAGTTACACACTATGAAAGGCAGCAACAAGTTTAATATTCAGAAACCTAAAGTATGTATCAGCAGCAGAATGGAGCTAAAAATAAATGTTTGTTTCAGTTCGATTAAGCTTTGAGTATTTTGGATTAGTAGCACTGCTGTGTTTGTTGCATCATATTGTTGTAATTGTTTATATGCTTTATATATTTTGAGGTAAGTTTATCTATAGTGTTACATCATATTCTATAAGGATGTTATGTGTTTGTGTACTTTCTGCCCAGTTTGACCCATTTAGCAGAAGTCAGCCTGTTTAAGGCTCTGATATCTATTCTGTATGACTTAAAGCAGTTATGACATGGTCTGATTTTCTCACCCAATAAAGGAATATTTAATATATCAGTCTACTCTTCATTCTATCAGAAACAGTTATCACAGCTCGTACATTTTCTTTTTATACATATATGTAAGCATTGAGCCAAATTTAGTAATGCCAACATACTGAAGGAACAACATTTGTCTCTTATATATAATACATCTACATATACACTGTCAAACATATTTGTCTTTGAGTGAAGATTTAAGGTGATAGGAAATATAAATAACTGCAACTTGAATCTTTACTGAAGCTCAGTATTTGACAGAGTTCACTCACATGAATTTCACTCACATGTGCTGTACCAGTGTACCTGCACATGTGATGTGACAATAGAAGTGATTTGATTTGAGAGTTCAAACTCACTGCTGTAATAACTTATAATGATTAATATAATAACTATAATATTGGCCATCTCATATTTACACTGACTTTAGTCTCATGAACAACATTAGCTAATTGTTATTTACTAGCTAACCTTAAATGACTGTTCAGTACAGAAATGAAGCCCAACAATCATGTTTTACAGTCCTGTGGTCTCAGCCTCCGATACTTATTAAATCACACAAAGCTCATGTAGAAACAAACACACGAACAAAATATGTTCTCCTTCATTTCTGTCAACCACACGTTTCCGGCTATCATGGTTGCTAGGCAACCTGGGCAGCGCGACGGAGGCCAGACCGTCCCATTTCACAAGCCTCGCACTTCCGGCCTTAGCGGTCTTTGAGTACGCGGCCCTTGAGGACCGTTGAGGCTGCGTACTTTAAGGCTGCAGACCCTGAAATGGGATACAGCCCATGTCTTGAATTTCTCCAGAGGCCTGGTAATGAACTAATCATTTAATTCAGGTGTGCTGACCCAGGGTGAGATCTAAAACCTGCAGGACACTGGCCCTTGAGGCCTGGAGTTGCCCACCCCTGTGTTAGGGCATGTGTGTAAAGGCAATGTCAGAAAAGCCAGTCACATATCACGTGCTGACACCAGCCTTTATATTAGGTTGATTTTTTTAACAACAACAGGGAATAAACATGGAGGTTAAACTGGGCTAATAAGAGAGGTTTACTGAATAACTATTAAAGACTATGTATTGAAATCCCTTTCGTCAAGCAACAGTAGCAACAAAGATTTATTGTTGCTAAACGTTTTTAGCAGCAATGCACATGAAAAACTTGTTCCATTGTCAAAAATTTTGGCCATGACTGCATATTCATAATATCAGGTTTAGAAATTGTAGATAAGAAAACACCATCTTCAGCTGTAAATAGAGAACCTGTAATACAAACACATGAAAATCTAACTGCAGACCTTTATTTCACCCACAAGCTGGTACAAATCTCGACACATTATCCTCTGTATAATCTGTGCTGCCTCCTCCAGAGAGGAAGGGGTGGATTCATTTGAACAAGAACAAGCATCATGGTGGAGTATTTGTTCAATCACTTCATCTACAGAGCAAACAGAACAAATAAAATGCATGTATAGACAACTTCAAATGTTTTAAAAATTAAATGAGTAGTTAGTTTTAAACACCACACTTCAAATCCTCTACCTGTCAGCTTGGTGTACGCCTCCTTGTGCCTTTTAGCTGCGGAGAGAGAGCACATGTTCCCTTCTGCCCATTTAATTTGGAAGTGTGGATCCTGATCTGCTTTTAAGAGAGCGTCTTTAATACTGGATAAAAATGGCCAACATGTCAGTTTTAGGTGAGACAGTAGACAAATTAAATGTTGTGTAGTACTGACACCTGAACTACAGGTACTCACATAATCTCTACTGACATTTTTACTCTGTGCTGGTAGGCTCTTCTGTGGAGAGAGTTTCTTGTGTGGAACATGTCATACAGATTTGCCATTTCCTGTTGAAAGCATGCCAACGGTTTAGTCACGGATAATGAGCTAAATAGCTCGCTCTTTTCAAAATTAATAAAAAAAACAGGTCAGCACCTTGTCTCTAGAACAAATGTGTAACTGCCCTTCCACATTACACACTCTGGCAAATACGATAAAGCGTCGATGGTCAAAGTTGTTCTGGATGCCCAGGTGGTGGCAATCTCTGAAATAAGAGTGAGAAGGTGTGGATTTCAAAAAACAACAGCTCCCCCCCACAAAAAGGTTCAAAGTATTCCTGAGATTCTTTATATCGTGTAGTAAAACAAACATTATTGAATATTGTTGATGTTCAACAGGAATTGATACAGAGAAATTTAGCAATACAAGTTAAAAGAGGACAGTTTCACTGGATAGCAAGATTCACCTTGCGAAGTAGTCAAACTTGTCCACATCTATTCCATTTTGTTTGTTTGCCACAATTTCATAGAGAAAGGATTTTTCATTGTTTCGACCTCTATACAACTGCTGTGGAGATGAAGCCAAAATAATAACATTAGGCACCGTTTTTTCCAGGAATAATCCTGACTGATTTCAAAGCATTCACACAAAAAAAACGAGGAATACCTCATTCTGAGGTGAATTGTTCTTCAGAGATCCTTTAATCATCTCCTTGATAAACACCAGGGCCCGTATCCCTAAAGATTCTGAGAATCCTCTCAGAGAGCTCCTAACTTAACCTAAAAATTCCTTGCCAGGAGTTTTAGCTTAGAAGTGATTCCAGAACATTTTCAGTGAACTCTGAGCAAGGAATGGATGGAAAATCCTATCTTAGTGAGGAGGTGTGGTTGACCCCGTTGCTAGGTATGAGTCATCATTTCAAAAGCCGTGATTGGTTGATCCTACAAGTTTGATGGAAATGAGCTTTTGGTGAGAATGAGCAAAGGATGTACCCTCAAATCAATAAACATAATTATACACTCTAATCTTATGCTGACTGTAATTGTAAATAATATTTCACATTCAAGAAAATATCTGGAAAATGAATAGTAAGCTGTAGGGGTTATAGCCTAACATTAGAATCCAAAATATGTGAAAACTTAAACTCATTACACCCTGTTCAAATAATGATTCGTGTCTTATTTGCTCATATCAATATCCTAGCTGGCATATTTTGTACTTTCACTCCCATATGGACCCCATTGAAAACAAGATGGCCTATCTCAAGGGGCTGTCCCTAATGAAGTAGAAATCACAACGTTACAAGTCCAGTGTGGTCTTAACGAGGGTAACATGGCTCAGCTTTTATCAATGTCTGTGATTGCTGGCTGGTCTATTTATAAAGGCTTGTTAACAAATATCCTACAAACACAGAAAATGGAGAAAAAAAGGACTCGCAAGCCGAACTGGACTGAGGAGCAAGGTTTGTTGCTGGCCCAGTTGGTGAACGAACATAAAGGTATCTCTCCTGCCTCTTCTGTTGGCCATTTTGTGCAGCTGCTTAGGGGAACTCCTAAGCCACTAAAAGTCCTCTTCCCTGCTCTTAGCAGATCTCGCCTTAGGAGCCCTTTTAAGCGCTAGGAATCTTGAGGAATAGCTTTTATATTAACTGGGATTGTCGTGTCACTTTTAGGGGAAATTCTAAGAAAACGTCATGACTCTGAGAATTTTCTTAGAATTTGGACATTAGGAGCCACTTTTTGCACAAAGATTCTTTAGGGATACGGGCCCAGGTCATTTTCATTGTCACCTTCTGTTATCAGTCCGCACTTATTCATCAGTGGCTTCAGGTTATTGTCATCCACTAGGTGATCAAACATTAATATAGAGGCGTCCTCATGCTGCAAGAACACAAAGACAAACATTTTAATGATCACAGATTCAAAGTGCCCCCCCCCCCCTCAAATAAACAAACAAACAAAAGAAAAAAAACACACAGGTTAATTTCTCAGGTAATAAGCAAGCAGACAACATTTATTTGCATTTCAAATTTCCTCCAGGTACTTCTCACATATTCCAAAGATGTGCATATTCTGTTAATATGTATTTCTCAATGGGCCATGTGAAGTAGAGAACGTGCTCAAAGTGTGTGGAAATAAAGGTTTTTTTAGTGCTTCAAGTGGTCAGTAAGACCAGAAAAACTGCTAAATAATTGCTGGTCCATTTCCATTTTTTTTTTCTGTAGTTTTACAGATTCAGTTTTTGGAATGACTGCTATGATCCATTTCACACAAACTGAAACTAATATTTTTCTTTCTTACCTCCCATTTTTCACCATTTGGGTCTGCTTGAAGGTTGAACATTCCATCAAAGACATGAGAAAAGGGCTCGTGACCTTGAATTGAAGACAAAAAAAAAAAAAGAAGGTGAATGTGTGTGAACTTCAGATTGGGTGATTTGTGATAAATTCCTGTCAGGCACTGACAAAAATCAAATAAAAATCTATTTGATTATATTTGGTTATTAATAATTTTGTAAATTTGCAGGAAAAAACAAAGTCTCCTCCAACTTTCAAACAGAACAACTTGTTTGAAGGTGGGGTGTATGGACTACATGACGGAGCCACATTATATTTTCAATATAATGCATGTAATACTGAAAAACGTGTGTAAGATTTACCCAGGTCATGGCAAAGGCCTGCAATCTGCACACAAAGGACATCTCGGTCATTGATGAGGGATTCCGAGTTCATTGACGGCTCCTCCAACTGTTTTGCCCTCAAAGCTTTTACAAGCTCTCCTGCCAAATGCCCCACTCTGTATCACAAAACACACAGTTCACCATGAAACAAACTGAAAAAACAAACAATTTAACAAAAAATGTGTAACTCCAAACATGTTGACATACCCAACTGAGTGCTCAAAGCGGTTGTGTGACGCTCCTGGAAAAACATAATAACCCCCTCCAAGTTGCTTGATTTTTCGTAATCTCTGAAACTGAGGCGTGTCTATGATCTTGACAAGAAGTGGGTGTAACTCGATGTGGCCATGGATGGGATCATTAAACACCTGAGTGAAAAAAAGAAAGAATTTTTTTGATAACCTGTGTCTATCTAAAGACGAGTAGTAGCGCTGAGTCTTTTTTTTTTATTTTCCCTTAATTTGATTTGTTACTATATTTCACTTCTTATTTGTCATAGACTGCCAACAGGCTCAATATACCATAACCATTAAAAAGGTACATGTGGATGGATTAATAACAGCTGTTGAAAAACTAAAAGGTAACAGTAAAGCATGTAATGCTGTGTGCTGCTCAGGACTACACCCACACACCCATTTATTTTCCAAAGCAAGGGGGAAAAGAGTCATAGAATTAAACAAATAATGTTAAGGAATTAAACATGAAGAACATAAAATATTTCCTACATCTTCTACTACAACTTACCTTTTTTCTGTGTTTAACATAACACATTTAACATCTTATAATCAGCCATTTTACTGCAAGGTGCTTCCAAACAAACACTTTAGGCATATGTAATGCAAGAAAGCTCATAGAGACAAAAAAAATTGGTCAAAGTTGTGATGGTGATATTTAGGACTACATTTACTAGCGCTTTCACCAGGGTCAGTCACTCTGTTGGATTTTACTAAAGAGGCACAGGGCCAGTATTTTGGGGGGCATTTAGCCTGATGACACATTTGCAAATATGTAAACATGGGAGTGGAAAGCTCTTTACTGTTCTAGTAACAGTGCACTGATTTCTATACCAAGATGTAGCTACTGAGTTTATCTCAATAATTATTACTATCAAGTAGCACAAATTAGTGCCTTAAAAACAAGCACACCCTCCCAGTGACGCAACAATGTCTTAAATAATAATATTACTGTGTGTAATGTGTAAGTGCAGGTTTTACGCATGTTTTTACCTGAAAGCATCATGAGCAGATAAATTAGGGGACACTGAAGAAGAATAAATGTGATTTTGATATAAAAGCAAAATATTAAAAATTTCTGTGACTGTGTGAACTCTTTAGGACTGAGACTCAAGTGGAACAAAATTTATCCAGAGGGCACAGTAAGGGGGTCGCAGATGCGGGGATTCCCTTTACACGATGTACAATTTGTTTACAAAAAAGAAATACCGATAGCCAGGCGGCACAGGTTGGTGGTATGAACAACCAAAAAGAATCTTGTACAAACAAACTTACACAGGAGAATTAGGGGAAGTACATATTTTATTTCACCTACTTAGGACTTCAAACTAATTAAGGAATAGCATCACATTCACAACTAAAAGAAAAACTGTGCTTTGCAGGCTAGATGTTATAAATTGCCATTCTAGCATGTTGTGGGATATATGCAGACTTAGTCCTCTAGAGGGCATGGGTTATCCTGTGAAGGGCACGATCTTGGGCTGACATTATGATGATGATAAAGGAAGAAAACCAACATGGGGGTATGAGGTACACCTATCCAGAGGCAAGAGCTGCATTATTCTAAAGTTTTATGCGCTTTAATGGAAGCTCCTACAAATACATGTCTGATAAAGTTAACCACCAAAATACCTGCACTGTCCTTGCCTTTCAGTTCCAAACTGACACTGTGCCCCTTGATCAGTAGCTAGTTCACACTAATGTCATGGTGAAGACAGTTGGTAGATATGACCCCACCTACTCTGTTATTTTTGCTGTGACATCATTACACATATATTTCTAGGAATTTCACTTTCAGAACTCCACAGGGAGCCACAACACAAGACTGATGCAGCCAATCAAGATATAAAAAACAAAAAATCCCACTCACTTTTAAAATATCACCAATAGTATGTATTACCTTTACTGAAATAAAATCAAAAAACAGTAGCAACTGTGGGGACGGCATCATGACATGATGCTCCTCTGTTTCTTAAGACCGGATTATTTGTCTCCTCTTCTGCAGTTATTGTGAGCAAAACTGGTCACTGCACATGCTTCATGAATCCAGTGAAATGTTTGAGTGTGCACTTCTTTTGTAGGTGAGGTAAGGACATTTTAATTGATTTATTAGTTAATTATGAGCCAAATATAGCCCAGTATAAAAAAGGATATTCAGTGAAAAAAAGAAGACTTTTTATACTGCTCACTTTTTGCAAACATGTAGGCAAACATCTTGAGGATGGACAGTTAAGGTACAAAGTAGTTTACATTTTAGGATGAAGTTTTGGTTGGAAAATGGAGCAAGTGCAGTGCAGGCTCATTTTTACTGGAAGGTATTTAAACATGTGCTTGGACAGCCAATTCAACTGCAGGGATACATTTGAGTATATAAACCTCAGTGTTATTGGCCTTCCTCTAAACACAAAATGAAACTGACACTAATCTGATGGAAGCCAAGAGACCTTTGGACTGTTGTGCATTAAAAATCAATACAAATTACAATCTTTCTTCAACACAGAACAAAATTCATTGTATGCATAGATGTGCTGACATGGGACCTGTTTTTAGTAATGACTAGTAATAACTTTTTAGGGATCTTATTTAAAATTGACTATGGATTTTAAAAAAAATTAAAATAAAAACATCATCACTGTTTATTGCAGGTAAATGGCCTGTATTTATATAGCGCTTTACTAGTCCCTAAGGACCCCAAAGCGCTTTACATATCCAGTCATCCACCCATTCACACACTGGTGATGGCAAGCTACATTGTAGCTACAGCCACCCTGGGGCGCACTGACAGAGGCGAGGCTGCCGGACACTGGCGCCACCAGTAGGCAACAGGTGATGTGTCTTGCCCAAGGACACAACGACCGAGACTGTCCAAGCCGGGGATCGAACTGGCAACCTTCCGATTACAAGGCAAACTCCCAACTCTTGAGCCACGATCGCCCATGTCACAGATAATAATGATGCTTACACTGAGCACTTCTAATCAGTAACTTGTTGTAAGACCAACAATTTTCAGACATTATCACACACTAAAACTGCCATTTAAAAACCTAAAATGTAATATTGTAAAGTCTGTTTTAATTACCTTGGCCATGGTGATTAAACTTCAGTCTGCACAAGAAGGATGTCTCTGTCAGCAACATCAAGTTCTGATTGCTATGTACTGCAAGTTCCTCTCTCTATATACAGGTATATTTGTTTAGTGTTTTATGATTCTCCTCCACCCTTTGCTCTCACTCTGTTTTTCTGTCTCACTGTTTGTGGATGTGGCACTTTCTTTCCTCCTTATTACATAATTCCACATTGTCACATCACTGCTGTGAAACCTGTGTGTAGAATTTATTTACTTTCAATCAAGTATTCATAATTATGTTATTAGAAATTGTGAATATATTAGAAAGTAAAATGCAAAGCTTATGACCAAAAAATGACATCAAACAACCAAGTCTCAGGACTCAAAGTAGGTTTGTAAAAGTAATACAAGGCCTTAATTTTTCTGGGCTAAATATATCAAACATGCATCAGTGCACATTGGCTGGCTTACAAATCCAGTTGCCTTTATTATATTTCAACAGACCTAATAGGTACCTAAAAAACAATCTGAAGAAAAGGCTTTTTGTTTTTTTAAGTTTATTTTCTTCTAGTCTCAGCCTGCTCCGCTACTAGCCTCCCTCTTTCAGTATTACAATAATCTCCTGTTAATCTTTGATAAAAACAATAAACAGTAGGCAATACCACAAAATTAACCCGTGAGTGTTATTACCCAAGATCATGTGGTTTGTGTGTGACTCCTACCACCAGAGGATATGGTTGTGGATTTTTCTGTCTCCTCCCTCCCTCAGGTGTGTGCATGGTTGTGTCTTGATGGAGACAAGTGCTTGCTGAGTGTTTAAGTTGAATTTATTCCTGTTCCCAGATTGGATAATAGTTAACCAGTTGACAGCCACCGTGCCCCTCTTTCCTGGCCTCCACCACCCTAAAACAGCCTGTGGCTCTGACAGTTGCTTTGAGTGTTTCTGTGTAAAATCTTGGCCAAGCAGTGTGTTAATGTTTCAATGTATGTATTGAGCACTGCAGCAGCCTCGCAGCAGAGAGAAGCCTTTCTGTTGAAATCTGTTGTCTCTTGTTTTTCGAAGGACTTTAAGTAATCAAACTGCCTTTTGTTTGACTTTTTTTTTGGCAGGGAAGCTTAGGGACCTTTAGAGATCTTTTTTGTTTGTTATTTTGGCATAGCCTGTAAACATAGCATAGCATTTTCAATTGCTCAGGATTTTGGTTCTTTCTTAGGTGGAGTCAGGGGCGGATCTAGAGACATTTTCTTAGGGTGGCATTAGGGTGGCAAAGAAATCAAATGGGGTGGCAAAATAAAAGCCTGTTTTTCATGCAGGTGGTTACATATGGTTAAAATAATTCAAATGCAGTAAGTATACATGTTTTTCATATAGTCTATAACTTAATTATTGTCTGTAGCCCACATAATTACACACTTTAGTTACATAAAACATGTGAGTTTTGATCTTATGTACTGTATAGCCGGTATAATAAATAAATATGTAGCCCAATAAGTATAAAATACATAAAGCTACAAAACATGGGAGGGAAGTCTAACTTAAGTTTCACACTGTTTTTTGTTAGAAAACAATCACATTGTTGCGTGCTTAAATTACACAAAATGTCAGAAATCTGCACTGTCATGAACAAAAATGTAAACCTAATTTTTCATGATTTGTTGGATTAACCCACTGAGGTCTGAAATACAACCAGTCATTTTTTACTCCTTTTGAGTTTACGTTTGGATTTCACCCTCAAATTGTTTCATTTTATTTTTTCCCCTTGCCTTGTTTGGTATCTTTTCAGCTCAACTGAATTTAGTTGTTTGTTTGTTTTTCACTGACATACTGCATTAGTACTACTGATCTGAAATCACACAAAGAACTTAAAATCCTAGCAGTATTTTTTTACTGTAAAAAACCCCCCACAGACATGTTGAGTAAATTTTTATAACTTGAAATGCAAATATAAAATGTACATTTTGTAAAATATACAACTATTTATCTAAAAATGCAGCCAATGCACCTGCCGTTTTTTTCATTTTGTACAACCATTTAAAAATATTACTAAAAGTAAAATGAGAGAACAATCAGGTGTTGCAATAAGATGCCCCACAAATTATGTGTGCCAGTAAAAAAAAAGTTTGTCCACCAAAAGACAGATGAGAACACCACAGGGATAAACCTGCAGGCCTGACAACAGGAGGTGTACTCCCCTGGTTTTCTACTTAGTGACAGTGTTTACGTTGCAAATATGCCTTTGTGACATTCATTAGTGCCCTCACTGACACACAAAACAAAACGACTACACAACAGAACAACTACACACACTAAGTATACACTCCACACTAAATGCCAAAAATCTCCCACATCTAAAAGCTCTCTCTCTCGCTTGCTGTCATTACCGTGACTCCCAAAACTCTCCCCTCTTCCTAAACAACCAAATCCCACGTGTTGACTTTTTTTTTTAATTGGTCCACATGGTACATTTTTCCACCGATAGGAAAGAGGTGTCTTTTTTTCCTTTCTTTACTGTTTTCGCACTGTCCTTAGAAAACGCTTAAAACACACACACAAAAACGTGACGACAGTATTTAGAAAAAAGCATGGCTTATATATATTATCATAACTCTGGATTTACTGGCCTGTAATTAAAATGTAAAAACATTGAAGTCCGAACTTTCAATGTGGGCTGAAATAGAGACTCAGCGTGGCTGCAGCTTGTTGCTATGTCAGCTTACATCAGTCATGTGATTTGGAGGTGCAGCGTGTCCGTGGACCGCGGAGGGTTAATAACACTCACCTTCCTTCCATTTCCAGAGTTTAACATCCAACCACCTGTGTAAAAAGCGAAATTCTCATGGTGTCGTTCAAAATGTGCTCTGGCACAATCATAAGCATCGCTTGCTACTGAAAACAAGAAAAAAGCCGGTCCTGCTATGGGCTGAACCATTTATTAATGGTGGAGGGGGGGGGACACTAGCCAATATATTCAGTTTTAGCATTTATATTCACTGTTGACTGTAACTACGCTCAAACTGTTAATGCTATCTTATTTTAATAAACAACACTGTCATATGCAAAACTGGGGTGGCACTTGGGGTGGCAAGGGATCATTTTAGGGTGGCACTTGCCACCCCATGCCACCCTTCTAGATCCGCCCCTGGGTGGAGTTGGTGTTGGAGGTGGGTTACATTAATTGTTACGCCCAGGTTACCACTAGGCTGAGGACTTAACATGAGGAAAGTTATATTAACTTGATGACTTGAACAGCACAGTATCTATATTTCAGTCTGACTGGAATGTTATGGTAGAAATGCTCCATGTCAACTATTATTTGTGAGAATGGGCAGTAGCGGTTTTTGATATGGGCGACACGGGTGGTTGCCCGGGGCGGCATCGTGGTGGGGGGCGGCATCACGGGCATCGGCATAAAAAAAAAAAAAAAAAAAAAAAATTGCTCATACTCATGCTGCCCGACATCAGCCAGCGCATATTGTGAATGGCATAGGCACCGATCGGTTTTCTATCGGCCATTTGCTGGGAGTAAGGGCGCCCTCCGTTTGCGAGGTGCGCCTGCTGCTTGCTGCACAGGAGGAGAGGGCGGGACGGCGGGGGATTCTCTGGCTGTCTGGGGCTACGTCCACACGTACCCGGGTATTTTTCAAAACGCAGATTTTTCTATGCGTTTGCACTAGTGATGCGCGAATCATGAACGAATCGTTCAATACTCGAGAATCACTTTACTGACTCATGAATCATGATTCACAAGCCCAACTGACTCACTGACTCATCCCTGTTGCTGTTAGCAGCAATATATCTAGCTTATAATTAAAATTGTGGAGAAAAACACAACATCCAGTATCTTAACAAAAACATTTCTGCTCTGAACTGGAAGAAAAAACCGAGTAGAAGCTCACATCAAGACAATATCCTCGGTTCACAGTAGCATCGCTCTGCTAACATGCTAACAGCACATTTGAGCTACTCACCCCCTCCTTTCCTGTGCTGAATCGTAGAGCCAGCGAGTCACTCAGGACTCGCTAACCCCCTCCCTCCTGTGCTGAATCGTAGAGCCAGCGAGTCACTCAGGACTCGCTAACCCCCTCCCTCCTGTGCTGAATCATAGAGCCAGCGAGTCACTCAGGACTCGCTAACCCCCTCCCTCCTGTGCTGAATCGTAGAGCCAGCGAGTCACTCAGGACTCGCTCACCCCCTCCCTCCTGTGCTGAATCGTAGAGCCAGCGAGTCACTCAGGACTCGCTAACCCCCTCCCTCCTGTGCTGAATCGTAGAGCCAGCGAGTCACTCAGGACTCGCTCACCCCCTCCCTCCTGTGCTGAATCGTAGAGCCAGCGAGTCACTCAGGACTCGCTCACCCCCTCCCTCCTGTGCTGAATCGTAGAGCCAGCGAGTCACTCAGGACTTGCTAACCCCCTCCCTCCTGTGCTGAATCATAGAGCGAACGAATCACTCACTCACTCACCCCCTCCCTCCGGGCTCACAGCTTCTTCTTCTTGGTTGGCAACCAATGTTAAGGCGCATTACCGCCCCCTGGCTCACGGCTCAGTGGACATTTAGATGAGAAAATATATACTTGACACATTTAAGGAAAATACTAATAAAATAATGTTCCCTTTAGAAATTTTTTTGCTCTTTTTTGCTTTATAAAATTGTTTTCTTTTAGAATCACTCATCTTAGCAGTAGGATTTACATGAAAAGAGAAAAGAAATTAAGTTTGAGTGAAAATGTACATTTTTTGCACTCTCTGGTCAACTGACTCAGTGAATCAAATGACTCAAAAAACCCGATTCACTTTGGTGAGTGACTCATTAAAACTCGATTCAGTAAAAAGAATCAAATTTACCATCACTAGTTTGCACCTTTCGTCCACACGTAAACGGCGTTTTCGGTCACTGAAAACGGAGATTTTTTAAAAACGCCTGCCAGGGTGGATATTTTCGAAAACTCTGTTTTTGCATTTATGTGTGGACGAGGAAAACGGAGAAAACAGCGTCAAAGGTGTGCGCCTTTTTTGACGTCACACTGTGCGCCACGTTTTGTTTCGGTGAAATGAATTTCTACAATACTGTTACTGTTAATTGTACTCTCAGCAGTGTTTAAATGCTTACATATACACACACAGTTAGGCTATGTTCACACTGCAGGTCTTAATGCTTAATTCCGATTTTTTGATCAAATCCTTTTTTTTGTCTGCTTGTTCACACTACAATTAAAATGCGACAGCAAACGCGCTCCTGTGTGAACCCTCAAAGCGGCCGCATGCGCAAAAGAAGATGTGACACACAACGCTCTCTTTAGACCCAGAGCAAACAATATGGTTTGACGGATGGCCCTTATCAATGTTCCCTTTAAGCTGCGCACGTGCGCAATTGCGCACTGTTGGCACGGTCTGTGCGCAGAGAAAATCTGCGTTGCGCACACAAAAAAAATTCTAACCTGAATTGAAATTAAAGTAAATATGTGCCGACACCGGTGTTTTAGCTAGCAAAGCAGCGTGGCTGATGTGGAGTGAAGCCACGTTAATGACAACGTGAACAACCATTGGAGATGTGAGCAGGACAGACGGAACAATTGACGGAAAAAGTGTGGACTTTATACCAGTTTTTAAATTGTGTTGTAGGCCACGTAAAACCAGAGTTATGATAAAAAATATGCAATGTTTGGTTTTCTTCCTGAATACTATCGTTGTTCTTATTTACTGCGGGAAGAAACGGTAAAAAGGGCGTTTTAAAAGGAAAACGCTCGAAAGCACTCTCCGCCTGTGAGCAGAGACAAAACCAAAACACCCCACCCTTTCCTATTGGTCGAAAAATGTACCATGTCGACCAATCAAAACATGGCATTTAGTTGTTAAGAAACGGGGGGAAGTTTTAGGAGTGACAGCGGTGTTTTGAGATGTGAGAGATTTGCGACGTTTAGCGCAAATCTTGTGTAGCTAGTGTGTAGTGTAGTCAATAGTTTTGTTGTGTGCGTCAGAACAATGAGGCGACTGCTGAATGTTACAGGTGTTACAGGAGTGATACATTGCCTGTTGTCAGGCCTGCAGGTATCAGGCTGTTGTTCTCCTTTATCTCATAGTGGACAGAAATGATTTTTTGGAGTGGCACAAATAATTTGTGTGGCATCAAATTTGATGCAGAACAGCTGATTGTTCTGTAAATAGTTTGAAATGTTTATTTAAAAAAACGCCTTGGCTGCATTTTTAGGTAAACAGCTGCAAAAAACTTTGTTGTTTGCAAAACTCAGTTACTTTTTTGAAGAACTAACTATATAATTAATTGCCCAACATTGGTCATTATATGCTGTATTTTGCAGACAGAGAGTTACAGGAGTGAGAGCTTTATTAAAAAAAAGTTGTTTTCCAAATTGGAGTTCAAGTTATTTTTACTTCCAATAGTGTTAACATACTACACAGGTCATGAACAAGATTTTTTTTTTAAATTTTCATTGTAAGTGGGCTAAAGCAGTTAATTAAATGTAGTCTAAAATAAATGTAAATGCTGTAATTTTATTATTTTAATAAACCATGTAACTTGGATGGATTCGACGCTGGCGTGACCACAGTGCACACGTCTAATGTTGCTCACAGTGGTCCACGAGATCGCTCAGGGAGTTTGTGTGTTCGCTCAGACACATGAAAAATTAGAGGGAACATTGCTCATAAGACCAATCATTTTAATACATACTCACCTGTGATAACTGCCATTTAAAACTCTAAACTGAAGTATCCCATATGTGTAATATATATGTGTATATATATGTATAGTATAGTATATATATATAATATGTGTAATAGTGTTAAGTGTGTGTTAATTACCTTGGCCATGGTGATGAACTTCAGTCTGCACAAAAACGATGTCTCTGTTACTGATGTCAAGTACTGACTGCTATGCACTTCAAGCTCTCCTCCTTATAATAAGATGTGAGGGGGGCCCTCGAACCTCCGGCCTCGGGGCCTGCAGCTCGGTTCACTCTGGCACAGCTGGCTGCCGGCAGAGCCGGCGGACGCGCCAGTGCAGCCCCCTCTGGCTTCTGCTCCGTGGCTACTGGGTGACCCCTCGTCTGGGGATCTCCTCAGCCCTTCCCAGGAGGGTGGCACGGATGCCCCTCCGGTGGTACTCCTTGGGCTCTTGCACTCTGGGGTCCCTGGATGTCTGGAGCCTGGATCTCCTCCATGCCTGCTTCATGCCCTGGGGGACGGGGCTATGGCCCTCCACACCCTCTAGCAGACCGTTACATGGGGAAACCTTCTGTATACAAGCGCGCTGATCCACACGGGTGTGCACATGGGTGTTCACTGTTCGTAGACATAAACTACACCTTTCTTAGCTGCTACTTCAAAGCACATTGTGCGCTGTCTGTGCTGCACAACAACATTCAATATTTAGTATTTATTGCTGTTTACACTTAGCTAGATTAACATGATGGTGTTGTGTTTAGTATGTTGCTTTGTTTTTTTTTTGCTTGTTTTCTCTTCTTTTTCTCTCAACAGGTGATCCAGGAGATTTTTTTTTTCTCTTTGTCTTTGTAAGTGCCCTTTCTCACTGTCCCTCTTCCCTTCTGTTTTTCTTTTCCTTCCTCTCTTTCTTCCTCTCTTTCCTATCCCCCAATCATGTCTGTCTCATCTGTAACTACTGAAAATAAAATAAATAATAACAACAAAAGTTGATCAAATGGACCAATACGGCAATGCCATGATGATCCATTTGGCAAAATAAATCCATTTGGTATCCTTGTTGGTCTTCAGACAACAATTCTGACGGCTAAAGAACCAAATGGGACAGACAAAAAAAAAAAAATAAAAAAAAAAAAAAATAAAAATAATAATAAGATGTATTTGGTGTTTAATCTCCGCCCCTGTGTTTTCTGTCGGTCTATTTGTGTATGTGTATCTATGGGTGCAGTGCTTGCATCACTGTTGCAATACCTGTGTATAGGATTTAGTGTGCTGTATATTTAGAAACAGACTATTGCTTTCATAATTACAGTTGTGTATTTGTCAGCTTAGAACAAGCCACCCCCATATCTACACTCAAAAAAATGAATGAGGTGGCTTGTTCAGTGTATATTAATTATTCATTTTCATCTTACTTAAAATATATGTTTTTGTTAAGTTAAAATATGTCTTTCTAATAAAGTCTACGTAATTGTGTCTATTATTGTCTGTACAGAATACTAATGTGTTACTTGATGGCATAACATTTAAGTTAAGTTAATTAGGATCGATATACTTCGTATATCCACAAGGCGGCAGTAATGCAAAAACAGTTGTAATAAAACCGCTAACAACAACAAGGTTTCACGGCTTGGACCTGCTCATGCGCAAGACTTTAAATTTAACTTAAAAACGTTGTTTTTTTTCTTTGACTATGTTGATTAGTATCTACATGTTGAGCATGGTTATATTTTGCGTTTGTCTTACAAGACATGTTATATAGTTTGCGTGCCCTTGTGCTACATTAGTTTTACTGGGTCCTGGATAAGTTAGATATGTCTGCTTTCATCCTGCCAAGCCCTGCCATCGTAACACGGGAACCGTGAGACCACTGGACAGTTGGTATTTGCATAGGTATACATCGTGTGCAAGATTTTTGGTAACAGATGAAGTATCCCCCTCACAGAGCAAACCTGGGCTTAAGATGAAATATAATATTACAAGGGATGAAATTTAGTGTGCCTGTTTATCTCAGGCTATTGCAAACAACTATATTAACTGCTTATATGTTAACATGTTTATTTTGTGGAATGTGTAAGAAATATTTTTATTGTTTTTTGTTTTATTAAGGGATTAGCTACAGGGGTTCATGGGGTTATTTTTTCATTTGCTTTCTTGGGATTCCTTTACTGTAATCCGAGAGTCATAAATATCAAATAGGATAGCAAGGATAGCATGAAGTTGTGAGATTTAAAATCCAAAAAGTCGAGGGCGAAAGCCACCGTGACACCATTGTTCTGCTCTTTCAGTATTCTGTATTATGTAAAAATGGTCTGTAAATACAGCATGTTTCCTAGCGGAGTTATACATATCAACATAGTTATAAATTACATTTTGTTAAATCACACACTTAAGTTTTTTAAATGAAATTATTCACGACATATGAGTGGACAGACAATGGAGGTCGACAGACCTGGTGATAATTGTTTCTATAGAAAGTTAGCACATGGCAGTGTCAGTCTCCTGCTTTTCTTCTGAGTAGTATTTTATGTAGTTGTAATTCAATCAATAATTTGCTTCTTGAAATTAATTAATGAATTTCTTGTTTTACTTTCTAAATTTCAGATCCTGGCTTTTACCTGCTCCCTCCTATACTGATGTGCTGTATGTGGTACTGCTGAGCTTGTATGTGGTATGTGAACTGCTATACTTTTCAAAAGAAAACTGTTTTATAAGTTAAGTTTTCTTTACTGATCCATCCCATGTCCCTACTATTTCTTCTCCAGATCTGAACCATTGTAAAGGTTGCAGTTCAAAGACCTGAGGTATGAAATTCTTTTCAGACCAGCTGTGATCAATATTTTTTGTATCTTGATAAATAACAATAAAAGCTGTAATGGCTTCATTAGCATTTTGTGTAAATGTTTGTGTGAAATTATAGCTTTGATGAGGTCTTTCTACATTATTTTTAGTTCTAAAGTATGTATATGTGTACATATAGTATGTATATTTACAGTACAGTGTGTTGTTTGTGTTTGTTGACATGTTTTCAGGTGGAAGCAGAATTTGTGAGGATTACTACTGCTCCACTTGTTCCAAGGCTTTTTGCACAACTTGACCAATACACTGACCAGCTCATAAAAGTCTTCAAGAAAAAAGGAGGCGCTGCAGTGAAGAAAATTAGACAAACTTTGGCCCCAGCCACACAGGTGCGTTATTCTGTTGGTAGCAAAATATTATGGCATTATAACATCACTTTCAAATTTAAACAGCTAGTGTATGGTAGCTGCACAGTGTTCATTGTACTTACATTTATATTAAGCAAGACAAAGTTTGGTACTCAAAACTTTGGAAAATTAAAATGACCTAATTATAAGTAAAATTGTATCCCTCAATTACGGGTTAAATCATAACTGAATGTTTTTATGTTAAAGATCAGTTTTTGAATGCAAAAAAAGATTATGTTTTTTTTTCTTTACCTTCGTTATAGACATATATAATGTGGTGGAAACCCTGCCCAACAGGTTAACTATTTATGTCCATGTGATGATTAGTTGGTCTTGTGTACATGTCTATCTCTGCAGTAAATATGTCATTTATTTTGCGTATAATGTGAGTTTGTGTCATCCTAAAGTATTTCTGTTTTCTCTTCCTGTATCTCTGCCACTCTCTACAGAAGCAAACTATTGAAAAGGGGAGGGAGTGTGTCCTCAGGGCACTACCTCTTTACCTGAATGAAGACCCAACCATCCTCTTCAAAGAATACCTGGTTGGTAATTTGAGTGTAGTTTTTATCTGTATTAAACCAAATCTTGAATAACTAATGTTGTCACGTGTTGTAATGCTGTTGTTATTATAATTTGCACGTAACCCGCTAAAATGTTAAAGGGAATCTAATATAAAGTATTGTTGAGTCTGGATGCCATTTTTCTATGTTTTTGTGTCTAACTGACAAATGGGTTTGGTTTTTGTACTCTCCGTTGTAAAGGATTCTGATGCTACAGCTGTTCAAAGGGAGCTGGAACAAATTACCCTTGCTATCTTCACCATTGAAAGAGCTGATGCCAACACTCCTCCAGCCGATGTGGGTATAACCATCTAGGGTGTTCTGCATGACCTGGAAGACATGGCCTCTGCGTGTGCACTCTTTATGGGTGTGATATATGCACTGAATCTCAGTTAACCTCGAGACTGAAAGCTTTCTTTGAAGTACTTCAGAAGCTCTTCCTTCATCTGGATGTCAGCAGCCTCTTGACCAAGGTACAGATGCTCAAGAATAAACTGAATGAGTAAGCAAACCCTTAATTTGGATGATGAATGTTCTGTCAGATGGACAGAAGTTTTTCGGAGGCTGAATGGGAATAAAATGGTAATTTGTTGAAAATAGCAGATGAAGGGAAAACGTGCATTTGAGAGAAATTTAGAAAATTTGTAAAAGTTTGTAAACTACTACAATTAGAGAAATTTTACCCTTGTGGCGGGGCTAGTAAGAGACAGTCAAAAGTATTGAGATTTAATTGAGAGATGATACTGCACCAGAAATGTTGAAGGGTGGTGTGTATATTAACGTTCAAGGCATATTGTTATGAGGTGGAAGTATGTTCATATTGTGTTTGTGCTACATTGTGTGCATTGGAAAGGTAATTGCAATACATACTAAGAATAAGGGTAAGTTAGGAATGCAAGATGAATGTATATTTTGCGGCCTTTTAAAAATGAACAATTGTTTCCATGTTAAAATGTTTGCAACTCCAGTTTGTTGCCGATACACTGGTAAAAGAAATGTTGACAGTGGCAAGTGTTAAATGGTTACTGCTGTGCTGTTGCAAAAAAACTGAAAGCTGACAAGCTGTTTTATTGTTAGACCATAATGTTGGCATGTTTTATTAAAGTTTTATTTGGGATGTTGATATAATTTTGTTTGATTGCTAATATCAGTGGACTATTTATTATTATTATTATTATTATTACATTAATTTTTTTAATTGTGGCTGTTGAGGTGGACACTTCACTTTGCATTGTTAAAGGAAAGCACTTCATTGGCGTTGTGTTACTGAACTGACCCTAAGCAATCATTGCAAATAGCAACTTTGCTATCCATTTCAGACACTTTAAAGAAAAAGCACTCCACAGACCTTACTAGCATCACATGTGCATAACTCAAGAGTCATCTTATCAATGTGTTATGTGGTCTTCAATGTTTTTTTCTTTTATTTCTGGCAGATACAGACATTTAATTTAAAGTCTTGATGTTGCATCTGTCGACATACTGTTAGTTACTAACCCTAATGAGCTGTTGTGTTTTGTTTCGGACTGGATTTACACAAATGCTCACTGAATGTGTTGGCAATAAAGGAAATAAAAAAAAATAAGTTGGATGTACTTAATTCATTTGTGTGGAACCTGTTGACATAATAGATTTATGTAAAACTAATTAGTAAAGCACAAGGTGGCTGAAAATATAATATTTGAATTAATCTAACTTAAATTTAACATTTTACTGCCACAAATAAGAAATGTGTTTAAATAACTAGTCTAAACTATCTAACCTGTAAATATGTAATTTATGTTCATACAACATAACTTGATTTAGGTAGTCTTAAATATCTCTTGTTAATCCTAAGTAGTTTATTAAAATTAGATGACTTAAAGATTTTTGCTTTAAACTAAGACAATGCAATTTTGTGGAACCTGTTGACAAAATAATTTTAATTAAAGTCAATGTTTCATTTTTTTGAGTGTATACAGTAAGTCCATCAGTCACATTGAACCTTCTACATTGGACCATATTTGTACTGTAGCCCAGTAAGACAAAGAAACCCTGGTACTAAGAAAAGGCTGTTTTACATTTACGTTCCAGCCAGTGTAGGAAAAGGAAAAGGAAAAGGACCCGAATGCAGACTCATGGAAACGGGACTTAAACTCACAAATACAGCTTTATTTGCTGAAAGGGAAAAATACAAAACTATACTGAGACACATGGGAGGCACACAGCTATGAGGGTATAGGTTAGGTTAACAACGGGACAAGGAGTAAAGGAAAACACAGGGCTAAAATACACCAGGGAGTAATCAGGCACCAGGCGACAGGAAAGAAACACAGCTGGGACTAATTAAACATGACAAGACAGGGAGGAAGCAAAACAGAATACACTGACATGAGACAAAGGACTGTCAAATTAAAACCGGAAATATAACACAGAGACGTGGACTTGACACTGAGACAGAGAGACATGACTGACCAGGGAGACAGAGGGAACAGGAAGACAGGCGTGACAGGGCGAGGAACACGAGAAAGGCAAAATAACAGAAACCAAAAACCTAGGACAAAGATTAAAACACGAGCAGAACCAAAGCCCATGAAATACAATAATCATAGAATATAACTAAAACACCTGAAAACACTGGGTCACAGACCCAGTACCGTGACAAAATTTGCCAGAAAGGTTTAGTTTTAGCTGCAGCCACCAGTTCCTACTCGCTGGTACTTTAAGCCTTAAGCCTGCCAATCTCTCACTTCCCACCCAAGTTCCCTGTCCAGTCTTCTCAGTCATTAGCTTTTACTGTTTACTATCAACAGCAGATCACCCACAGAAATTTTGCCTCATATTGGTGTATTTTTGTGATTGTGACATCATGTTAATTTTTCCTAGCATCTAAATTGTCCCAACAGTGCTGTGACACTGTCCAGCCTCTCTTCAACACAGTTCTTGTTATCCTCTATTTCCTACGAAGTTTACAAAGGTTTCTGGCGTCTCTAAACCTCAGCTGTGGCAAAGGGGCTAACAGCATATGGGCTTGATCTCTCTGAACAATAATTATTATTACTTAAACTCCACTCCTCCAAGAGCACCACTAGGGAACGCTGAAAAACCACATACAATGTGAATTGCTATAAATGTGTGTAATGTTTGATTGATGACTGGGGTTTCATAATGAGAGCTTTTGCTACTTGGCTACATTAGGTTTTGCATTCTGGATGTTTTTCCAACAGTAACCAGCAGGGATGAGTAGCATAGTGAAATCTATGCAATTTTTAGAAATATAGTATCTGTATCATAATTCCCTCTTATGTTCCAAAAGCTGTTACTTTAAAATAACACACAAAGAGAAAACAAAACTTTACTTTGAATTGACCAGAAACCAGCAATAAACAAATCTAAAGAGGAAAACAACTAGATTTTGATATCCTTTGGTAAATTTTGATGTAAATACCTGTTATATAATAAATAATGTTATTTTTACACAATGAGCAAATCATAACAGTAGTCTTTATCTAAACCATTCAGCCAAGTTGAGCTATATAGTTTGATTATAGTGAAAATGTATCATAAATATTTTATTCATCAAACCACTTTAGTTTGCTGATTTACCTGTTTGTAAATCTCTGCAGTAACACAAAAAAACACATTTCTCAGTGTTTCACATCTGCATTTCATGTGGTTGCTCTGTCTCGATCCTGCAGATTTATATGGACACAGACAAGTTCATAAGTACAAAAGTGTAATGTGAACTCAAGGCTCTGACAGGATATGCAGGTTTAACTGCAGCCTTCTTGTTTATGTTCTCATCACATTGCTTGTAACATGGTAATGCCTGTCACTGCAACCGAACAGAATAAAGTGTTACCTCAGTTAGAAAGTCATTTTCGTGACACCAGCTTTGAAAGCAGAACTTAGCATCTCTCAGACTCGCTGAGTTCTTACAGTAAACTCTGAGGATCTTCTCAGCAAAGCACACTGGGAGAAGCTTGGACACCTGACAACAAGGACAGTAACATAAAAGCTGTTTTAAAAAAACATCTAAAAAGACATTTTAATGCATTTTTAAAACAAACGGCAGCGCCGTGGGGATTAGCACTGTCCCCTCACAGCAAGAAGGTCCTGAATGTTTTTAAAAAACATTTTAAAAAGACATCTACAGAAAGTACACACAGCTCATGCAAAGACATGCAGTAGTTCTGACCTGTTCTCTGGAAATCTTGAATGCTTCAGTAGGGTTAGCCTTAGTGTAGAAATATATGGTATTGATGGGGTCCTTGTTTTTCATCCCATAGTCCAAAGTGACAACCTAAAAGAGGAGTGTGACAGACCAGCCTGTGTTTATGTTCACATGTACATTATGACTCAGTGGAGGTTGGCAACACACTTTAAATTAAATAAAAAACAAAACAAAACACAAGCCAAGATTTTACTGAGTATAATTAGAATAAAAACTCACAGTAATTTCAAAGTTGTCTTTTGGAATGAGTTTAACCAGTTCATTTTCCAAACTGTCCTTCATCTTCTGACAGATGGAGGAGAGAACATGTGCTGTCATTTATATTATTATTGTTTTGCTAAGATTTTTTTATAATCACTTTTCACTCTTACTTTTATTTCCTCTTGGTCTTCTTTCTTCAGCTGAGAAAGGGAGAGAAGAGTCACATCAACATCTCTCTCTCTCTCTCTCTCTCTTCAGAGCAGTCACACAACACAAATATTGTAATCAACCTGATATTACCAAAAAAAGGTGTGATCATTTTGTTTTTTCCAGCATTGCAGCTTGGGCATGATTAATTTTCATTTTCCAATAAAAATGTTTTCCTTGCAACAAAAAATTTGCCTAACTGCAAGTTAAACTGGGCTAATAAGCTAGTATGCAGGTGAGCATGAACCTAGGGATTGAAATGGTTTCAATCAAAAGCCGCTACAAAAAAATGAGTTTAACTCTTTCTCAAATAGTGGGTCAAAAAACTACATTAACTAAAAATCGGGCAGCGCCATGGGGATTAGCACTGTCCCCTCACAGCAAGAAGGTCCTGAGTTCAACTTTACCATCTGGCATTTCGGTGTGGAGTTTATATGTTCTCCCTGTGGGTTATCTTCCAGTACTTCAGCTTCCTCCCACAGTACAAAGACATGTAATTAGTGGGGTTATAGGTTAAGTGGGGAATCTAAATTGGCTGTAGGTGTGAATCGCTGGCGTCCTGTCCAGGGTGTACCCTGCCTCGCACCCTATGGTAGCTGGGATAGGGTCATCCTTATCTTTGCTGACTGTTTTTCACTGGTTTTGCTTTAGACAAGGGTCAGTGTCACTACTGCAATATAAATTCGTCAAAATCTGGACAGGTAGTTCAACTCCTCCAGGATGGCACATTGATACGTGCCATTGCCAGATGGCTTGCTGTGTCTGCCAGCACAGTCTCAAGAGCAGATGATTATCCAGGGCAGTAACAGCAGTAACTCTAGGAGAGCTGGACAGGCCCATAGAAGATATTAAACCCATCAACAGGACCAGTATGTGCTCTTTTGTGCCATGGGGGACCAGATGAGCACTGCCAAAGCTACAACATGACCTCCAGCATGCCACTGGTACGACTGTCTGTGACCAAACAATCAGGAACAGAGTTCATGTGAGTAGCCCGAGGGCGCAATATCCATCTAGTGGGCCCTGTGCTCACTGCCCATCACTGTGTACCCCAACTGGCATTTGCCATAGAATACCAGAAATGGCAAGTCTACCATTGGTGCCCTGCACTTTTCACAGATGAGGGCTGAACACATGAGACAGCTGTGAAAGGGTCTGCAGAAGGAAAATGTTATGCTGCCTGTAACATTGTTTAGCATGATCAGTTTGGGGGTTTAACAGTGATAGTTTGGGGAGCCATATCCATAGAGAGAAACACAAACTTCTACATGTTATGCAACAGGTCTCAGGATTAAATCTTTGGACCCACTAACAGACACTATGCTGGTGCAGCAGGTCCTGGATTCCTCCTGGTGCATGACAATACCCATCCTGATGTGGCACGAGTATGCAGGCAGTTCCTGGCAACGAACATCCATGAATACATGAGGAAGATGGCCCCAACCAACCGCGTGCTCAGTGAATATCTCTGGCAGCAGAAACTCAAGAAAGAGGAGGAAGAGGAGGCATCATCATGGAAGGACAGGCCCCTGCACGGTATGTACCACCGGCAGATAGAGGAGGTGGCTGATATCCAGAAATCCTACCAGTGGCTGGACAAAGCTGGACTGAAAGACAGTATAGGAACAAGCTCTGAGCACAAGATCAATAGAGGGCTGGGGTCTATCACGCCAGGCAAGACCCCAGGTGCAGGCTGTGTAAAGATGCCCCTGAGACAATCCAGCACATAAGAGCGGGGTGCAAGATGCTAGCTGGCAGGGCATACATGGAACACCATAACCAAATGGCCGGAATAGTATACAGAAACATCTGTGCCGAGTATGGCCTGGAAGTCCCGAGGTCAAAATGGGAGACGCGGTGGAGAATGACCGAGCTAAGATCCTGTGGGACTTCCAGATATAGACAGACAAAATGGTGATGGCTAACCATCCAGACGTAGTGGTGGTAGACAAACAGAAGAAGACAGCCGTAGTGATCGATGTAGCGGTTCCGAATGACAGCAACATCAGGAAGACGGAACACGAGAAGCTCGAGAAATACCAAGGGCTCAGAGAAGAGCTGGAGAAGATGTAGAGGGTGAAGGTAACAGTGGTCCCAGTGGTAATCAGAGCACTAGGTGCAGTGACTCCCAAACTAGGCGAGTGGCTCCAGCAGATCCCGGGAACAACATCAGAGATCTCTGTCTATAAGAGTGTGGCCCTGGGAACAGCTAAGGTGCTGCGCAGGACCCTCAAGCTCCCTGGCCTCTGGTAGAGGACCCAAGCTTGAAGGATAAGACCACCTGCAGGGGCGAGAGAGGGGATTTTTTCCCCCTCTTGCCTCTTAATTGTTTTTGCTCTGCTCTAGACGGAGCAAGTGCAAGTAGGATTGACAACTGATTGGGGAAAAGTATTGACAAACATCTTACATTGATAATTTGGGGTGATATTGACATTTGTAGAGTTGAGAAAATACTTATTAGTTTGAAATTAACACGGTCCAAGTAAAAAGCAAGGAATGGAAAGTTACTCAGCAGCTGGAGGAGGGGTTGTGGCCTCCTATAAAAGGAAGGTCAGATATGCCCCGACCAGCTTTTTCCCCCTGTCTGTTACTTTGTGTATATCTGATGTTTGTGCTTAAAGGCTCTACACCCGGGGGTTTGCTCTGCTTGCTTTGCTATGTGTTGTTTTGCTGTAATGTACTGTTTTTCTGTTCATATGACACTGTTTAATAAACTCTGTTTTAAAAATTCTACTCTTTTCCAGAGGATCTTTTTGAGTGATTTGATTTTAATTGGCTCTGAAAAGCTGGACCTCAACATCGTTGGCAGGATAAGGTTAACATATTGGCTTCAAAATATGCGACCCGACACATCTTCTAACCTAACATACAATCTGCGCCTGGAGATCGTGACAATTTAATTAATGAATGTATTTCCAATTTTAGTTAATCAATTATACATATAATTAATTTTTTATGTATTTAATTAATTCATTTTGGCACTCAAGACCCTCCATACTGATCAGCACATTATTTCTATAGTATCTGTGTGTACTAGAGTTTCAGAAACAAAGTCTTTATAATTATCTTACTATAAATAAGCATAAGCAAGATTTGTTAGCTTCCAATAGCCCTCCAGATCTACACAGGGAAGGAATAAAAAACACACGTTTATAAACAAATCAGTTTTTTGTGACCTGGGGTCTGTTTCAGAAAGCCGGTTTAGAAAACCCAGAGTTAAAAATGATACTCAGGGTTGAGTAACCCCGAACTGTCCAACTTGGAATATTCGGTTTCAGAAAGGCTGATAACAATTAGTTCAATCAACGCGGAGTTGCTTTAACCCCGAGTTAAGCGCGCGCACGAGGATACATAAAGCCCTGATTAGTGGAGCACAGATTAAGCGAGTCACCATGGAGACTGAGGGAAAGAAGGCGCGGTCAATGTATTTTACAGCGCTTGAGGCCAAAATTCTGATGGCAGCATATGCCGATAACATGCAAATTTTGCGGAAAAAAAGTAACACAGCCTCAGCTGCAAAAGAAAGGGAGCATGCATGCAAAACATAGCCGACAGAGTCAATGCGTGAGTGTTAATTCGAACATTGATCTAGGGATTTCCACCCATTTAACACGTTATTTTATTATATTTCATTTTATTTTTTATTTTATACATTTTATTTTGTGATGTGATGTGAGCGCAGGTGCAACCCAACAGGCCCCAAACGTTCCTGGCAGCAAGTAAAAATGGAATATAAAAATATAGTCCAAACAGGTAAGGTGTAATTGTATTATGAGCCATAGTGCTTGGTCTGTTTGTCCTATGTAAATCAATTGCAGTTAGAGGCTACATTAATTTTCTTTCTGTAAGCACTTATTGAAATTATCTGAGCACATTACAAGTACATATTTGCCTACTCTGTATGCTCAAATGTGACCCGTTATAGCCAACAGAAAAAAAGCGGAGGCCCGAAAAACAGGTGGGGGTCCTCCACCACCACCACTCACAGAGGCTGAGCAGTTGGCCCTCAGCCAAAACAGTGGGCGCCCTGTGGCTGAAGGCATCTCTGCGGGGACATCCTCTGAGTCAATAACCCCGCAAGACACAAGTGCCTACATAAGAGGTAAATTCAAAATAATACATGATGTGCATACATCCTTTCTTCACAGTCACCTTTGCAGTGCTACTCATTCATTTGATAAACTCTTTACCATAATGAATTATTTTGTAGTGAAGTTATTTTCCTACTGATTTTGCCTTCCCTCAGTCTTGATTGTCTGAGAGCATAATGACAATGAAGTGTAAGGTGATTGGTATATGTTTGTTAATTGCCATTTGGTCCCTTGTAAGTTATAAGTGACCTGTATAAACCTCATATTCAATCAGTTGATGGTGATGGTGTACTGCATCTGGTGCAGCCTCCTGTTGAGCCAGACCAACATGCAGTTGTGAGTACTCTTAATACTCCACAGATTATATGAGTTTACAGTAGAACAGCAATGTTGTTAATGTCTTTACTACAGGAAAATTATGAAGAAACATTGACAGCTGTTACAGAGGAGGAAGCAACAGAGACACTTTATGAGGTTTACATCTTACAATGGAAAATATAACAATTGAATAAAATGTGGTACTATAATAAAACCATGGACTTTCTATTTCTCTAACAGAGTGATGATGGAAATGCAGAGGAAGAGGGTCCAGCCACTTCTCCAACAAACCTTTCCTCAGTAAGATGTTCAGCACTGATTTACAACCAACCTAAGTAGGCATGTACTATGAATGTCAATGCTATTTCCTGTGTTTCCATAGCTCCCTGTAAAGCAGCTGTACAAGACCTATTTGATCAAGAAAATAAAAAAATGCGACTTGGAAATGGAACACTTCAAGCAGCAGATCCAAAAGACCAAGATTGAGATTTTACTGCTGGAACATCAGTTAAGGGTGGGTGAAGTGGTCAGAGATGGACGAATTATTTCAGTGTTTGAACAACATAATAATATACTTATTAATACTTTGTGTACAGGAAATACAGGCGACCAATAAAGCCAGTTGAACAACAAATCTGTTTATTCTTCTTTCAACATGTTGAGGTGATGGGTCAAAGGAAATGATTGTGACATATGGTGTCTCTGACTGCTTTTCCATCTTGTATGTCCGTGGGAGGGTCAGGATGTTCATGGTTTGGATCACTGCTGATGTTTGGTTCAGAAGGACAGTGTTCTCCTCTAATTGTGGCTATGTTGTGAAGAATCACACATGCCACAATAATGTCACATGCCCTTTTTGGGGTGACCCTGAGTCTTTGAAGGCACTGGAACCGGGCCTTAAGCATTCCGATAGTCATTTCAACTCTGGCTCTTGTCCTGCAATGAGCCAGATTATATCGCTGCTGTGGGCCTGGTTCAGGGTCAGGGTAAGGGGTAAGCAAATAGGGTAAACATGGATACCCCCTATCACCAAGCAAGTAGCCAGTGAACTCTCCTAAGACAGAAGGATACACTTCAGTTCAAATGTCCCTGTAGCAATTGGTCTTTATATATTTTGAAGTATTTTCAACTCACCATGTCCAAATTTTGTGCTCAGTGTACATTCATGAAAAATTCGTGAGTCATGAACAGAGCCTGGCCACTTGGCTTCCACATTTGTGATAATGTTGGCAGCATCACATATGATCTTCACAGTGCAGAGAACACAAATTATCATCCATTACTATAATGAAATAATTTGTTAGTTTGAAATGCTGTACCTGTACATTAATGCTGTGGAAAGACTTCCTGTTCACATAGTCTCCTTCATTTACTGAAGGAGCAATGATTGGAATGTGAGTGCCATCTATACAGCCAATCACGCCTGGGAACCCTGAAAATAAGTGTAAAATTTAAGTAGTAGTTCAAGTATCACCACATCATGAATTAAGTTTTGTTCATCCTGATACCTGCAATTTTGTGGAATCCCTCTTTGATAAATCTTGTGGGTCTATGACCGGGGAACACCACAAACGAGTACAGGAGACGTTTCAGTGCAACTGTAACATTCCTGACTGCCCAACAGACGGTAGCCTTGGAAACGTGCTCAGCGTCACCAATATTATACAGAAAGCTCCCGTTTGCAAAAAAACGAAGTGCAATACAAATAATATGTACAGAACTGAGAGAATGTCCGCAATGTGTCACATGAGCAATATAAGGCCTGAGGATGTTATTCAAATAAATTATAGATTGTGCTGAAAAATGGTAACGTTTACACAGAAAATCATCAGGAAATGATAAAATGTCCAAACGCGCTCTAATCACTCTCTCCCGGCGGAGAGCTCTGCGGAAAATTTGGGCTTCAACATCTACTGGCTCTTCAAGGAAGGGGCACGCCATGTCTGACACTTCCTACAGTTAGGTTTCCGACAAAGAGGCGGAGAAAGTCAGGGTTAGTTGAAGTAAACCTGCTAGGGGGCAGGTTAGCTTCACGGAGTGTGTCGTCATAGTAACTCACTCAGAATTAATCTAAACTCGCTTTGTGAAACCGAAGACCCAGAGTTTTCGTTAACTCAGGGTATACTTACTCAGAGTTTGCACTAAACCGGCTTTCTGAAACAGACCCCTGCTCTTAAATTGAACCTCTCCAGGGAGACACTCCAGATAAAACATTAGAAATCTTTCAGAACTTTAGAACCCCCCTTGTTTTTTGAGACTTGATGATCTAAAAGCATATGATGGCTCTTGGCAACCACCTACTTGCCACCTTCTCAATCAGCTCTTTAGGTGGAAACTACCAACACAGCAAGTAGTGCAAAAGATTCTTCAGATGCTCTCAAGAGACTGTTTTCCTTACTACTCAGACATCCCACTTAAGTTTTAAGCTCTACTCAGCTTTATCATTCCTCCAGTTTCTTGGTTGGCTTTGTGTTAGTATGGATTCTTTACAGATGGTGTCAGGTTCATTTTATCATAGAAGATGAACAAGCTTAAAATGTAAATTTTCATAATTTATTCTTAAGTGGTTAAAGTTTCAAGTTAGTTATACATGGTGCCATTGCGCACGGCGCATTCTGGTTACCTTTTTCAGGCAGAACCGGAGGGAGGGACACTGTGACAAATGTTATGTTGTAAGAACTTCACGGTGACACAAAACATAAGAGAAAAAGAGCTTTATTTTGAATTTACCAGAAATCAGCAGTAAACAAATTGGAACAGGAAAACAGCTGAAAGATTTTAACTTTTGTAGATTTTCATTTAGCAATGACATGAAAATAATGAATTTTCACACAATGAGCAAGTCACAACAGTACCCAAAATTGCATGTATCGAAACTAGGCGTTCTATTTAGTGTGATTCTAGTGAAAACGTGCAATTTGTAGTTGGAACATTACGCTAAATAATTAATATTAGATTATCAAAAGCTTATTGATATTGATACATGTTGAAGGAAGCAGTTAGTATCACTTATTATCAATCAAAAAAACTGATTAAAAGTCATTCAGTATGTAATATTTTGATAACATTTCATATCTAAACTAAATCATATAGCTAACATTTAAATTAAAAAATGGAAAATACCCAAACTACATAAATTTTCTGATTCAAATCTCCTATATTAAAATCCCTACAGTCACACAAAAACTTGATATCTGAATCTTTCACAAGTTCAGATTGACTGGTACTGGAGTTTGACTGTCATTGCCACCATCCTCTTCTGCATTCTGTATCTATAAATAAAGGTTATTATTAATACCAAGACATCAGAGTTATGAAGTGTAATCTGAACTCAGGGATCTGACAAGACAGACAGTTTTTACTGCAGCTTTCCTGCTTACACTGTGATCATTAGGCTTATTTTGTAGTAATACCAATCAATGCAATTAAATAGAATTAAGTAAGTAGTACCTCAAAGCCATAGTCCTTGCACTGGGTTTTAAAGAATTTTTTGATCTCTTTTTCTTTATTTTTTCTCTCTTCTCCCTGCAGTCCTTCATGGTTCTTCCAGTAAACCCTAAGTATCTCGTCAGAAAAGTGCTCTGGGAGAAGCTTGGACACCTGACATCAAGGACAGCAGCATAAAAATGACATATTACACAGCCAATGTTGTCTTATGGAGATGCATAAAAAAAGAACAGAGCTCATAGAAATTAAGGGTATAGTTCTCACCTTTGATTTGGATATTGGGATTGCTTTGTCAGGCTTATCCTTGCGATAGAAAAATGCTTTACTGATGGGGTCATTGTCTTCCATCCCATAGTCCAAAGTGACATCCTAAAATGAAATGTTACAGAGAATCCTGTGTTTATATTCTCATGTAAATAACGGTATGTAAACAGTGGAAGTTTAAAACATCTATTAAATAAAATGAACAAAAAAAAATCAGGATTTTAAGAAAAGTTTGATTAATTAATAAAACTCACAATAACTTCAAACTTGTCTTCCCGAAAGTGTTTACTCAGTTTGTCTCTCAAATCTTTCTTCATCTCCTGAAGGATGGAGATAACAATGTGTGTTATTATTATTATTTTGTTAATCTTGTTTTCTGATCTGTTCTCGTTCTTACCTCCAATTTTTTCTTTTTGTAGTTTTTCTCGAGCTGAGAAAGGGGAAAAATGGGAGGGAGAAGAAAAGCATTTATTCAAAGCACAATCGCTCGAAACCAAATGTTTAAAGAAAATCTCATTTTCTTAATTTCTCAGTTTCAAACAGGATTTTTGTCACCCACCAAATTCAAGCTGTTTCAAAATTTCATCACAATAAATATTAATTTGCAGCTTGGTGTTTTAGTACATACTCTTGAAAAGTGGTATTGTATGCCTTCCTAGTTCCCAGTAGACTGTGTGATAAGGTAGTGTCAGAACAGCACACACCACTTATCCTGTCATGAACCTATAAGAAGGCTGATTTTGTATTGTTTTTTTCCCTTGCAGCAGCTTGGTTATGATTAACTTATTAGTTTTCATTTCAACAACACACTCGTCCAGCTTCAAGTGAAGAAAATTATATTCTAAGTTTTGTTGATGAATCATGAAAGACTACTACTGCATGAGACAAGCCTGGATATGTCTGAGAATAAGAACCGCTGTGTCAGCCTCTGATGACGATTTAGGCTCTGTCTGTATGTACATGGCTTTTTTGGTAAACACAGCCTTTTATGTGCCTTTTGACTTTTTGCCAAAATGTAAACTGTTCTGTAAACTTCTTTCTCTTTTCCTTCCAGTAAACCCTAAGTATCTCCTCAAAACACCACTGTGGGACAAACTTAGACACCTGCCATCAGGGACAGCAGCATAAAAATGACATATTACACAGCCAGTGTTGTCTTATGGAGCTGCATTAAAAAAAGAACACGCGGCACATGGAAATCAAAACTGTAGTTCTCACTTCTGATTTGGTGATTGGGATTTTTTTGTTAGCGTTATCCTTGCGATAGAAAAATGCTTTACTGACGGGGTCATTGTCTTTCTTCTCAGAGTCCAAAGGAACAACCTAAAATGAAATGTTACAGAGAGGCCTGTGTTTATATTCACATTGTAAATAATAGAGTTGAAAGCATTGTTTTAAATATAATGAATAACAAACAAAACAAAAATATTTTAAGAAAAGTTTGATGATTTAATAAAACTCACAATAATCACAAACTCGTCTTCCCCGCCCTCAGGAATGCCTTTAACCAGTTTTTTTAAACTTTCCCTCATCTCCTGAAGGATGGAGGAGACAACATGTGTGTTATTATTATTGTTTTGTTAATCTTGTTTTATGAGCTGTTCTCATTCTTACCTCCAATTTTTCCTGTTTATGTTTTTTCTTGACCTGGGAAAGGGGCAAAGCGGGACAGTGAAGAATAGGATTTAGTCAGTGCAGAAAACACACAGAAAGCACAATAACTTGAAACCAAATGTTTAAAGAAAATCAGTTTTTCTTAATTTCTCTGTTTCAAACAGGATTTTTGTCACCCACCAAATTCAAACTGTTCCAAAACTTTATTTGCGATAGACAGTACTGTGCAAACATTTTAGGCAGGTGTGAGAAAATGGTGTAAACAAAGAATCCTTTCAGAAATATAAATGATTCTTTATTGGCCCCAAATTATTTCTGCAGCAGGACAATAACCCCAAGCATACAGCCAAAGTCATTAAGAATTATCTTCAGAATAAAGAAGGACAAGAAGTACTGGAAGTGATGGTTTCGCCCACACAGAGCCCTGATCTCAACATCATCGAGTGTGTCTGGGATTACATGAAGAATGTGATGATGAAGGATGTGAAGAGTGGACTGTGTGATAAGATAGTGTTAGAACAGCACACACCACTTGTCCTGTCATGAACCTATAAGAAGGCTGATTTTGTATTGTTTTTTTTCCCCTTGCAGCAGCTTGGTTATGATTAACTTATTAGTTTTCCTTTCCACAACACACTCGTCCAGCTTCAAGTGAAGAAAATTATATTCTAAGTTTTGTTGATGAATCATGAAAGATTACTACTGCATAAGACAAGCCTGGACATGTCTGAGAATAAGAACCACTGTGTCAGCCTCTGATGACGATTTAGGCTCTGTCTATATGTACATGGCTTCTTTGGTAAACACAGCCTTTTATGTGCCTTTTGACTTTTTGCCAAAATGTAAACTGTTCTGTAAACTTCTCTCTCTTTTCCTTCCAGTAAACCCTAAGTATCTCCTCAAAAAAACACTGTGGGACAAACTTAGACACCTGACCTCAGGGACAGCAGCATAAAAATGACATATTACACAGCCAATGTTGTCTTATGGAGCTGCATAAAAAAGAACACACGACACATGGAAATCAAGGCTGTAATTCTCACTTCTGATTCGGCGATTGGGATTGCTTTGTCAGGCTTATCCTTGCGATAGAAAAACGCTTTACTGATGGGGTCATTGTCTTCCTTCTCAGGGTCCAAAGGAACAACCTAAAATGAAATGTCACAGAGAGGCATTTGTTTGTATTTACATGTAAATATCGGCTCTGTGGAGCTTGGAAACATCTTTTAAATAAAATTAACAAAAAATAAATAAAATCAAGATTTTAAGAAAAGTTTGACTAATTATTAAAACTCACAATAACTTCAAACTCGCCTTCCCCGCCCTCAAGAATGTCTTTAACCAGTTTTTTTAAACTTTCCCTCGTCTCCTGAAGGATGGAGGAGACAACATGTGTGTTATTATTATTGTTTTGTTAATCTTGTTTTATGAGCTGTTCTCATTCTTACCCCCGACATTTTCGGTTCCTCTTTTTTCTAGAATTGAGAAAGGGGAAAAGTGGGAGGGTGAAGAAAATGATTTATTCAGTGCAGAAAACACACAGCAAGCATGATCACATGATGCCAACCTATGATTAGGCATATTTATTTAATTTTATCCAACAGCAGCTTCGCGATGATTAACTTCTTAGTTTTCTTTTCAACAGCACACTTTCCCAGCTTCCACTAAGGAAAATGATATTGTGAGCTTGGTTGCTGATGAATGATCAAAGACTAAATATGGATTGAAATAGTGTTTTTTAAGCAACATTGACTACAACAAGCCTAGGCATGCGCGAGAGTAAGAGCTGCTGTGTCAGCCTCTGATGACGGTTTATGTCCACATGTACACAACTTTTTTGGTAAACACAGCCTTTTCTGTGTCTTTTGGCCTTTTCTCCAAATGTAAATGTGCTTTGTATCACCGAAATCTGAGCTTTTGAAAAACTTTCCCAGGGTGGGGATTTGTTAAAGCTCCATCCATGCATCCCATTCAGGGCGAATACTTGACTTGTAATACAGGCACATACATAAAAACATAGCTGCATACCGTGGCTTGACCCACACAGCGGTACAGATCCCGAGTCATGACCCTGTGTAGAATCTCCCTTGCCTCCTTCAGAGAATCTGAAGAAGAGTTGAGTATTCTTTCAATGACCTGATCTACAGAGTAAACACAGAAATAAATTGGAAGTTAAGACAGTTCAAACAATACAGTTCAGCTTCACAAATTTGTCAGAAGTGTCTTACAAAGTTATTTACACAAATTTGTATCACAAAAAAACAACTGTATTATTATAACAGACATTAGTAAATATACTGGGAGAGAGAGAGAGAAATAATTTATAATTTATACACAACACAGATTGAAGTCACTACCTGTCAGCTTTATGTATGCCTCCATTTCTTCTTTGGCTTTGGAGAGAGGAATCTTCTTTGAAGTTCCATTTCCATTTGAAATTTCAATTTGGAAGCATGGATCCTTATCTGCTAGTAGGAGGGCATCTTTGATCCTGGATATAGAGACCCAACATATGACTTTAGGGGCACACTGCAGACAAATTAAATAATATTAAAAATAGAACTGTAGGTACTCACATAATTTCTACAGCCATTTTTATCTTGTGCTGGCAGGCTCTTCTGTGGATAGAGTGCCTTGTGTGGAATATGTCATACAGATTTTCTATTTCCTGTTGACAACATGGTTTAGTTCTAGCTAGTCAGGTAAAAGAATTTCTTCTTAAAAATGATTTTAAAAAAGCAGGGATCCACACCTTGTCTCTAGAGCAAATGTGCTTACTCCCATTCACATCACACACCCTGGCAAACACGATGAAGCGCTGATGGTCAAAGTTGTTCTGGATGCCCAGGTGGTGGCAGTCCCTGAGATAGGAGTGAGGAAATATGTGAAAACACACACACACACACACACACACACACACACACACACACACACACACACACACACACACACACACACACACACACACAAAGAAAAAAATTATGATAAACTCTTCAATGCACCCTGGAGTGTGTGGCACATAGTAAAAAGTGAATGCAGAACAAAGTGCACACAGTTTTGGACATTGCACCAAACTGAATATTTCTTTTTAAAGCAAGCTTCACCTGGCAAAGTAGTCAAACTTGTCAACATCAATGCCGGTTTCCTTGTTTGACACAATTTCATAGAGAAAGGATTTTTCCTTCTCTCGACCTGGATACTGCTGTGGAGAAAAAAGCCATAAGAGAAACGTGAGATACTGACTTCTTCAGCAAAGATGATACTGAATTCACATAACTGACCAGTACCTCGTGCTGAGCTGTTTTTTTCTGAGTGTCATCAATCATTCCTTTAATGAACACCAGGTCGTTTTCCTTTTCGTTTTTTATTTCCAGCCCATACAGCTCCATCACTGGCTTCAGGCCATTTTCCTTCAGTAAGTAATCAAACATCTTTATGGAGGCTTCCTCATGCTGCAAGAATACATAGACATGCATTTTAGTAGTGACAGGTTGAAAGTGAAACCCCCCCCCCCCCCCCCCCCCCCCCCCCAAAAAAAAAACCAAGCAGATTAAAATTCTTTTAATGCATATTTCAAAAATAACAGTCACAATATGCTTTACAAAGCTTTACAACAATATACAATGTATAACAACTGAATTAAAAGCAATACAACATGAAAGGTAAGAAAAAAAACAATAAAACAATAAAATTGGAGTTAAAAGCAGTAGTTTGCTAAAAGTGATACAGATGTGTTAGCTCTCAGATATCACGTCTAAAAGCGAGCTCTATTATTGTGGTCAAGACAGTCATACTAATTAGAACTCTTTGAAGCCTTAAATGTTTTCATTATATCAACATGAATTTGCTGATTGTGGGAGGAAAAGGGTAAAACAACACTGACAGGCAACTAAAATGAATAAAGTGGTAGGGGTTTGGTTTAAAACACTGTTGGAAACATTTTGTTTTTTAAAGTACATTTCAGCTTTTTGACGTTATTTCTTATGGTAAAACAACAGGAAGAACACAGCTTTTATGTCTGAATATTCACCATCTATCATCGCTAAACATGATGATAGATGCCTTTTTTTTTAAAATCCCCAGGAATACATGAGACAGGAATAACAAAGTCAAGACAAAACTCAAACTCATCACTGTAATAATGATAATAGTAACATAAAATTACCAAAACTAAGATTCACAACATATTATCTTTGTAAAGGGAACAAACAACAATATGAAAATACAATAAACACAAAACAGGAAAAACTCAAACTGAATATAATAACTAAGGATTCAAAATTATCCAAAATTATCACAGACCCTAAGAACCATAACACTGGGAAACAGGGAAAACCATGCAAAGTTTACAAACCAGTACCTCTAAAGGTCACTTATTAATGCAGTTTAATTAATCATTTTTTGGAATTTTCATGTACTTCAGTTTTGGGATGGGATAAACTCCAAATGTTTTTTGCTTACCTTCCACTCTTCATCACTTGCTTCGGGCATGAACATTCCATCAAAAAAATGAGAAAAGGGCCCGTGTCCTTAATGCAAAGAAATAAATATATTTATAATTCGTGTGAATTATAAAGAAAATTATTTGTTATCTTTTTGTCAGGCATGCTTTATTTAAGACTGACCAGTATAGACAGGGAATTTTGTACAAGTTAATTAAGGGTGTTGTGAATAGCTTCCAGACAAAAGAAAATATTGTGAAATTCAGATAGCATTTTTTCTTGATATCTGTTGTGTTAGTATATTGTACATTATAAGTGTTTAAACTGCACATTGATTTTGTTCTCTGCCTTTGTTTGATACTTTATTTGCTAGTCCTAACAAATAAAGGCCAAGCTTAACATATTATTTACAATATGAGAATAGTTTCACTTTATTTTTTACAATTACCATCTGCAGCATCTAATATTTGTAATAGAGAAAAGGTGGGCATCACTTACCCAGGTCATGGCAGAGACCTGCAATTTGCACACAGAGGACATCTCGGTCAGTGATGTCAAGTTCTGGCTGCTTCACCTTGAGGGCTTTAGCAAGCTCTCCTGCTAAGTATGCCACCCTGTATAGTACACACATACAAACACGGAAAGACAGAGTTCACCATGCAACACACTGAAAAACACTATACTGGTGTGTCTGCAAACCTGTTGACATACCCAATAGAGTGTTCAAAGCGGTTGTGGGATGCTCCTGGATAAACAAAATACACCCCCCCAAGCTGCTTGATGTTTCGTAGTCTCTGAAACTGAGGGGTGTCTATGATCTTGACAAGAAGTGGGTGCAACTCGATGTGGCCATGAATGGGATCATTAAACACCTGTGTGAGGAACAAAGAAGAAGACAAAAAATTACAAGAAGAGAGAAAAAAAAAGAATAAAACTATTTCCAGCTCTTTCCCAGGAACAGGTAGCAGGTCTTAGTCTTTTTATATTTAATTCCGTTTTTTTTTTTAAACAGTGGTAAGCAAGCATTGAGGCTGATGCTAGGCTAATCATGCCTTAGTATCATGCCTTCTACTATGGTAATGACAACCTGAAGGAATTTTAAAGGATATTTTATTTTACATTGATAGTTACAATCCTTTTGAATATTTTTGATACTGTACCAAATGATAAGAATAAGTTTTGTCCAGTAGTCATGTTAAATCACCTTGCTTAAATCTTTGATGCCAAGGTGCTTCTTCATAGTATTGTAGATTGTAAGACGGACACTGCGATGCCTAAAGAGTAAAAAAACAAACAAACAAAAAAAAAAAACCAAAACATAAAGCATAGCAGAAACATACTAAATTAACCGAGTGAACAATGCAACTTCATTTAAAATGGATAAACTTACTCTATGCCAATTTTCTCCAACTGATAAGGAGTTGCCTGACAAAGGTCAGTGATGTTTTGTTCTGGGCACATAAGGAAACAGATAGGAGTCATGACATACATCTACTGTGACTATTATTATTAGGAATATTGGCAAGAAAAGAAACAAGAAAAAAGTCTTCTAGTCATTAAAAGAATCAGTTTAATGTACTAAACCAGATAACTAACTTGTTATTTTGTCTTCATAATCTTTAAAGTCAGAATCTCTCAGAAACTGACACACTTCTTTCAAAAACCTCTCCTGGACAGTCACTGGAATTTTGCAAGTGCCAGTGTTGGCGTCATCATTATCTTTGTCATTTGGTATCTACAAATAAAGTTGATTAGTAAAACCAAGATGGCAGAGTTATGGAAGTGTAATCTGAACCGACAATTCTGACAAAAATCTATTATTTTTAATTGCAACTTCTATCATATTACTTTTTAAATCAGTAATGTCTAACTACCATTAGAAACAATAAAGTAGTACCGCAAAGGGACTTTCTTTGCACCCCTCTTGTTTGCCACTCTGTGTAATCAGGAAAGGATATTTTATTTTACATGGATAATTACAGTCCTTTTGAATATTTTTGATACTGTACCAAATGAGAAAAATAGGTTTTGTCAATTCACCAGTTATTATAAGATAAAGACCGAGAGTTATGTTAAATCACCTTGCTTTCTTTGGTGTCACAGTGCTTTTCCATAGTGTTGTAGATTGGAAGATGGATACTATCCCTTAAGAGTAAAAAAACTAACAAAAACCCCCCATAAGAAAACATAGCAGAAACATACTAAATTAACTGGGTGAACAATGCAACTTCTTTTAACATGCATAAACTTACTTTATGACAATTTTCTCCAACTGATTAGGAGTTAGCTGACGAAGGTCAGTGATGTTGCGTTCTGGGTACATAAGGAAACAGTTAGCAGTCATGTGATACATTTACTGTTACTATTATTGTTAGTAATAATGGCAAGTTAAGAATGCTCTCACATGTGAAGCCTTTAGGATGGTCTGATGAATAATTACAAGTGTAAAAAGGGGCAAGCATTCTATTCCCTAAAAAATAACTACCTGATATCATTCCCCTCTTTAATTTGAATAATACCCTGTTTTTACTTGCAATGTATTGAAATGTTTTGTTTCCATACTGATATTACTGAAAGAAAATCTGAACTGCACCTCTACCAAAACGGTATTTTTGTATCACCCAGATGAGATTATAATTTAAAGTTACAGTGTGTAAAATCTCTACTGTATATATCAATACATTGCAAATTGCAGCCAACTGTATTCTGATTTCTTGCCCTTTTCCAGTTCGAGTACAAATGCTTGGTTAATGAATTATGTTTTGTGTTTTTCCTTAATGCTTTTAAAAATGTTTAGAAGTAATATTTTGGGTGGAATTTCTTACAGTTGAGCAGTTTGTAAAATGTATCACTGACTTAAATCAGCATATAGTACAGCAGGTATTTACAAGTTTACAAAAGTAGTAGCATTTGAACAAAGTAGTAGTATTTCCCCTAAGCACTAGTATGAAAATATACTTAAAGTGCCTAAAGTACTCATGTGTACTCAATATATAATACCTTTGAATAATTGAACAATTCTGACACTAACAAATAGATTTGTGTTACAATAGATGACAAAAATTATGTTGAATCAAAATAAATTCAATCCTAAGTAAATACTTTGGATGAACGAGTAGAAATTAAGGGAGGAAAAAAGAGAAATTATTAGTTCTACACATGCAGAAATTAAAACAATTAATCACTTGTATAAAGTAAAGACGTGTTCAACATAAAATGAATCCAAGTTTGTGAACGACAGAAACATTTTGCAGAATGTAATTTCCATTATACTCAGATTTCTTTATTCCTGCTTTTTTAATGAATCTTTATCAATAACACATTATAAACACAAGGCCAATCATTTTCACACAATCATCTGTGATAATTGCAATTTAGAACCCGACTAGCAAGAGACGTGTTATATATATTTGTGTCAGTTACCTTGGCAATAGCAATAAATCCGATTTCAGTCTGCATGAAAAGGATATCCTTGTTACTGATGATATGGACTTCAAGCTGTCCTCTTTATATAAAGGGATATTTGTTGTTAACTCTCCAGAAACAGAAACAATGTTAAAACAACAGTTTACTTGATTTTGAAAACTTTATGAGATCTCATTTTATTTAGAAAATAAACTGTTAAGAACTATTTTGTTCATTGCTCTGTACTGTATGTGCAGACTGGTTTTTGTGATCCTGGATCTGATCCTGAAGTTGGTTCTGGATACTGATGGCGAGTCAGACCATGTGAAAACTCTTGGCAAATCCAAAAGGAGTGTGGCCAGCTGTTCCGGATGCAGGAGTAGATCTACAGACTGAATTACTTCAAATCGCAGGAATTCAGATAAGCCAGAACAAAACACCTACTCCATATGGATCGTTCCTCTGAAAAACGATTGAACTCACAATATCCTGTTCATCAGGAGTCAGGTCTAAAGAGACTACTCATTTTATTTTTTATCTTATTTTGCATTATTTTCAAAAGAGCACTCTTCTCTGTTGACCTTCTCTGTTAATTTTCTCTGTTGTTTACACTGGGTTATTGCACCATCTTAAAGTTGTAATAAACCTGCCGGCTGTTCAACATTCAGTTTTCTCAAATTTATTGTACTCCTTTCAAATCTAGTCTATAAGCCCAGCCTAACTATACTAAGCAGGTGTTACAGTAGGTTTTGCCACAAAGGTTGCAGATGTTTGATTTTAACTCTAGCCATCAGTTCCTACTTGCTGGTCCTTTAAGTCTGGTGCCTGACAATCTCTCATCGAGTACCCATGCTCAGTTTTCAGCCTTTTAAGTAAATTTTCTTAGTAAATATGACTTTTAAAATAAAAGAAGGATGCTTAAAAATGGTCATTTTTAGAGGTAAGAACACTAGTATATAATACTATCCAGGCTATTAATCACTAACTATTTATCACTACAGGAGACCCAGTAACGGTGGTCTGCTGTAAGTTATTACAAACTATGAATTCAATCAATATAAATATATATTGATTGATTAATATATGTTCCTTTGCATGGACGTTTTTCACATTTTCTAAAACTGTTTCTGACTCTGAAGCACCAGTGAAGTCAGTATATTAGTCGTATTATGTTCGTTTTACTATGTTAGTTTGGAAGGATTTTTAAAGAGGTTTAATATAACACCACCTTTGATGATTTGGTACTTACTGTGAAGTGCTCACACTGAATTTGGTGTGGGACTCTCATATTATTTGAAAGCTGCTTTCAGTTTTTATCTGTATTTTTAACTAGTAATTACTGACAGGAAACCATAGTCTCCAGTGTAAAAGCTTACTGTATTTCAGCTAAAGCTGTATTCAACAGTACAAGACAAAATGAAATGAAACAATAATTTGTTGGTAGCTGTAATCTGTCTCCTGCCTTTCCTTTTTTCTCCTTCAGCCCATTATTTACTTCAGCTTTTTGCATTTTCTTTCTTCCCATTTTGTTGTCGTGATTAATTGGCTATGAAAATATTCTACAGAGCATCTTTAAGTTGTGGCTGAGTGCACAACAAAAAAGGAAACAGAAACATGATGATCAGGAAGACTTGAGTGTAAAACAAGAAATACTTGTGGAACAATCAATGTTTGTTGTGTTGTTTTTATCCTGTGTGTCCAATTTATCTACTGCTGTTTTTATTTTGGTTCGATGATTAGGTGTGTCCAACGTTGTTCAGTTTTGTTTTAACAAATGTTTGAGCTCATACAACGTGTTTTAAACAAGTCATATGTACACTTAACTTCATGCTTGGACTCACTGGGTATTTATGTATCAACATTTTTATTTTTACATTAGCCTTCTCATATGAGACTTTCATATTTTGTTTGAGAAACACACTTCACAGCACCAACAAATGATCATTTCTCAGTCATCAGCCTCTCTTACAGTCTCCAACCAAAAGCAGATCACCCACAGAACTTTCTCCTAGCATTTGTGTACTTTAGATTGTAACATCATGGTAATTTAACTTCTTAAGCCCCAAAGGTCTTTCTGAAGTTCTTGCTTGAAAACTCTTTGTAAGCAATCTTGGTATCAAAAGAAAGCTAACACTTGTGAGATTTCATCAGAGGTGGGTAAATACAGCTGTGTGTTTGCTGTGTCAAAGTTACTGAGGCTGGAATAATAGAAAAAATATAGGGCCCCTGTTAGCCTCCACTGTGCAGTTGGTACGTAAGCTCTCCAGGAAGATGATGACGTGCTGGCCATCAGCCTGGAAATCCATGGTTTGAGGTTGAGCAGGACAGCCTATTGTCTGCTATGGACAATACATGGAGACATGCAGGTGTCATACGAAGCCCAACCCCACAGCTATTTCTCACAGGTCCATCGCTCCTCTGCCGACCAGCAAGAGACAGCTGCGGTGGGTGTACCCCCAGCTGGAGCACAGCCTCCAGTTTCATCTCCACACCAGTCGGCTCTGCGTAAAGGCCCACCTTCAGGCCCTCGGCGGGATGAGAACGTGCATTTATGTGACCAGTTGTTTGTCTGTTTTGCTAATCCAGCCGGAGGTAGATCTCTGTCTAAACAGAGTTTGTCTCACTGGATTATAGAAGCTATCTCACTGGTGTACAACACCAAAGGTCTTACTTTGTCCCAGGGGCATGAGAGCTCATTCCACCAGGGGAATGGCAACCTCATGGGATCTTTTTAAAGGGGTTTCCATAGCTGATATTTGTGCTGCAGCTAGTTGGGCATAACCACACACTTTAGTGCGGTTCTATTGTTTGGACATTACAGCCCCTTCAGTGGCTTATGCTGTCCTTTCCACTGGGTCTACCACACACTTGGTGAAGAGCAGTGCACATGCCATCACAGGTCATCAGCCTTAAAGTTGTGAATAAAGGTATCTTAAGACAGCACATGCGGGGGCATGATATCCCATACTTATGCGTTGTTGTTATGTGCTCAGTAAAATCAAGAAACAGCAGCCACTGAGGTGACAGCATAATGAAATGATGCTCCTCTGTTTCTTGAGACTGGATTATTTGTCTCCTCTTCTGCAGTTATTGACAGCAAAACTGGTCAGTGCACAGGCTTCATGAATCAAGTACCAGGTTTCAGTGTGCACTTCTTTAGTAGGTGTTGTAAGGACATTTCAGTTGATTTATTAGTTAATGAGATCCATTGTGAGCCAACTTCTGCTTTGAAGCAGAAATAATGTTTGTCAGGGAACTCCTACCTCTGAAAATGGGAAATAATTGCAAGGACAGAATAGTAACCACTAGATTAGTTTGCCTTAACCCAGTGGTTCCCAAACTTTTTTTTGCTAGGCCCCCCTTTGTTTTACAAGAAAAATGTTCATGCCCCCCCACCACGTGGGAGGAATGGCCTGATGTTTTCTGTATCCCGCTGTAACTTTACTGTATAAAGAAGTAACATCTCCAAAATGTCAGGAGTAGTTAGTTATTACAACAGGTGTTTGTGAACTAAAAATCCAGAATATGGGATACTGTTTGCCTGTGATTTGGAGAGCCCAGCGCGTGCTCCCGACGCAGGGAAAACCAATTCTGCAGGGGAGACCTACCTTGGCACTTGTGCAGGTGAAGCCAAAGAGAAGATATGCTTCACTATATTTTCTAGTCTTTGGCTTAGAATGAACTTGGTTTGGAAACATATGCTTCATCTCCTGCTTTGCGTTTGTGTGGGAGCCCCGTCAAAAACCTGTCCATTATGCTAGCAGTGTCCAAGCGTTCTTTTGTTTTTCCCTTTTCATACCGCGCCCCCCCTGCAATGGCTCTGTGCGGGCCCCACACTTTGGGAAGCTCTGCCTTAACCCAATATAGCCCAATATAAAAAAGGATATTCAGCAAAAAAAAAAGAAAGACTTACCCCTCACTTTTTGCAGGCTTGTAGAAAAACTTCTTGAGGATGGACAGTTCAGGTACAAAGTAGTTTAAACTTTAGGATGAAGTAACAAATGTTTTAAAACTATTTTGGTTGGAAAATGGAGCAAGTGCAGTGCAGGTTCATTTGAACTGGAAGGTGTTTAAACATGTGCTTGGACAGTCAATTCAACTGCAGGGATACATTTGAGTATATAAACCTCAGTGTTATTGGTCTTCCCCTAAACACAAAAAGAAACTGACACTAATCTAATGGAAGCCAAGAGACCTTCGGACTGTTGTGCATTAATAAATCAATACAAATTACAATCTTTCCTCTACACAGAGCAAAATTCTGTGTATGCATCCATGTGCTGACATGGGACCTTTTGTGTATATTATTGATGACTTTTTAGTGAACTTAGTGAAATTTGACTATGGATTTTTTTAAAAATGTAAATAAAAAGATCAACCGCTGTTCATTGCAGCCACTATGATCAGTCACATATAATAATAATAAAGCTTACATTGAGCACTAATCATCAATAACTTGTTAGCTATAAGATCAATCATCAGGCATTATCACAAACTAAAACTGCCATTTAAAAACCTAAAATGTAATATAGTCTGTTTTAATTACCTTGGCAATGGCGATGAACTTCAGTCTGCACGAAAACGATGTCTCTGTTACTGATGTCAAGTAATGACTGCTATGCACTTCAAGCTCTCCTCCTTATAATAAGATGTAGTTGAATCTCCACCCCTGTGTTTTCTGTCTTTCTATTTGTGGATGTGTATCTATGGGTGTGGTGTTTACATCACTGCTGCAATACCTGTGTATAGGATTTAGTGTGCTGTATATTTAGAAACATAATATTGCTTCCTTAATTACAGTTGTGTATTTGTCAGCTTAGAACATCCCCCTCCCACCACCACCACCACCATTTCTACACAGTAAGTCCATCAGTCACGTTGAACCTCCTACATTGGACCATATTTTTACTGCAGCCCAGTGAGACAAAGAAACCTTGGCACTGAGAGAAGGCTGTTTTACTTTTAATTTGCAGCCAGTGTAGGGTTTGTGCAGCAGGCAGGAAAAGGACCCAAATGCAGACTCACGGAAACAGGACTTAAACTCAAAATTACAGCTTTATTTGCTGAAAGGAAAAAAAATACAGAACTATTCTGGGACATGAATAAAACAAAACACATGAGGAGGCACACAGGGAAACACGCTGCCATGAAGGTGTAAGTTAGGTTACCGATGCAACAAAGAGTAAAGGAAAACACAGGGCTAGCATGCACCAGGGAGTAATCAGGCACCGGGAGGGAAACACAGCTGGGACTAATTAAACATGACAAGACAGCGAGGAAGCAAAACAGAATACACTGACATGAGACAAGGAACTGCCAAACTAAAACAGGAAGTATAACACAGAGACAGAGGGAACACGAAGACAAGCGTGACAACATGAGGAACACGAGTAAGGCAAAATAACAGAAACCAAAATCCTAGGACTGAAAATATAACACAAGCAGAACCAAAACCCATGAAATACAATAATCAACAAATATAATTAAAACACACGAAAACACTGGGTTGCAGACCCAGTACTGTGACAGAATTTGCCAAAAAGATGACGGGTATTTATTTTTAGCCGTAGACACCAGTTCCCACTCGCCGGTCCTGCCAATCTCTCACTTCCCACCCAAGCTCTCTCTCCAGCCTTCTCAGTCATTAGCTTTTACTGTTTACTATCAACAGCAGATCATCCACAGAAATTTAGCCTCATATTGGTGTATTTTTGTGATTGTGACATCATGCTAATTTGTCTGCTTAGTAAATCTTAGAAAGAATGCCTTAATAAAATTGTAGTTTTCTAATTTAGCAAGTTACTTGATACAATGTGCAGTAAAGAGAAAAAAATCGGCAACAATATGCTAGTGTGCTTCAGGGTGGGATAAACATGTTTACTGAAGTGTTTACTAAAGTTTTTATTTCTCACTTATGGCTGGCTGGAAATTTGGACAAATCTGCTTTGAAAACCTGCTTTTTAATTTTTTGTTAGGTAAATTGTGGCAGGGCATTCCTTCCAGTTATGACCCTCGGGGTCTCACTGTCATTGCCCATGAGTGCGTTAAACTCTCCCATTAGAAAACCAATCCAACCCAGGCCATGGGAGCTAACACTCTAATCCAATGAGCAAAAACTCCAATATACAGTCAGTGAACTGGAGGCGGTCAAATATTAGGTGTATTTATTTTTGGAAATTTAATTTATAAAATGGAACAGTTAATCAGTATTTTCAAAGGCAAGAAACAAAGACTGGAGGAGTAAAGAAGTTAGGAAATTATGAACTTGATGAGGAAATGTGCATTTTCAGGGCGAGGTTAACCAGATAAGCTTTCCTGTCGCACCCAATCCCATTTTAAAAGCCTCTGTGGTATGCTTAAGAAAAAACTAAGACAAAAAAAAATCTCAGAGTAGAGCCTGAGGTGTGCCTGTCATCCATCAGGGTATAAAATGCATATTGTGGCTCAAGAGTTAGCAGTTCGCCTTGTAATTGGAAGGTTGCTGGTCTGAGCAGTCTCAGACAGTCTCAGTCGTTGTGTCCTTGGGCAAGACACTTCACCTACCACCTACTGGTGATGGCCAGAGGGGCCGATGGCGCGATATGGCAACCTCGCTTCTGTCAGTCTGCCCCAGGGCAGCTGTGGCTACAACTGTAGCTTGCCACCACCAGTGTGTGAATGTGAGAGTGAATGAATAGTGGAATTGTAAAGCGCTTTGAGGTTCCCGAAAAGCGCTATATAAATGCAATCCATTATTATTATTATTATTATTATTATTATTATTAATGTGAGAAAGAAAGCACTTGAGCAGAGAAGAAAGTGCTTATGTGAATGGGTGAATGAGGCATTTTCTCTAAAGCTCCTTGAGTGCTCAGACTGAGTAAAACAGCACTGTTTAAGAACCAATTCAGTCCATCAGTTGTAATGATCACTGGCTAATTGCAAAGGAGTGTCTCTTTTTGATAACATATAACTAAAAAGCTGGGCGAGTTAGTAATAGAGCTATCTGATGGATCACAGCAGAAAACAATATTACATTTGTTACAATGGAGGAAGCAAGAGTTGATCATTGAGGTGATAACTCAGATACCCATTTGTACAGCAAATTCAGTATTTGAATATCTACCTCAGTGTCACTGACCTTCCCTCTTGACACAGAAAGAAACTGATACCACTTTGAATTACTGTGTATTAAAACATGCGAATCACTTGAAAGGGAGCAAATAGGGAAAATGGATTTAAATGTGGAAACATTTACATGTGAACTTTGAAACCCAAATACATAGTCAATAGCCAGCATTTTGCATTTAACCAAATAAATGAAAACGTAAGACACTGAGTTTGTGGAACAACTTTGGATCACAGCCCTACATGATTCTCTGAAATGATTTCCAATGCAAACAAAACTTATTTAGAAATGAATGTGTGTTTCAAGAGGAACATTTTTCATACCTTTTCAGCCCCACACGAAACAAAACAGAAAGCAATTAAAGAAATCAACAAAATCAACAAAACAAAATCAAATCAACAAAAAAAGACAAAAGGTGTGTTCAAATAGTTCATTTTTTTCATTACTAAATAAGACAGGTGACCCGGAAGTATATGCGTGGTAGCCATTGTAAGAGCTGTTCCAACTCTCCAAATACTAAGGAAAGGAGTTTCGGTGCTTCCTTTGTTGTATTTTTACAGTGATATTGTGGCACTATGTTAAAGATAGAGACGTGAAAATAGTACCCCCCCCCCCCCCATTTTATTTTATGCTCAGAGACACTTTCTTTTAGTAAGGCCACTGCAATGTCAGTTTTACTGTTGTATAAGTTCCACCAGCAGAGGGCGCTCGGTCCTGTACGCATCGGTAGCTGACGCTACACTAGAAGAAGTAGTGTCAGTGGTGAAGAGGCAGCGTACGGCCTGCGCACCGAAGAGACCTAATTGTCTTATTTTTCTGTTTTTACAGTTTTTCTGTAAAAATAAATATGTTGCACGGGAGATGAGTTGGCCCATCATTTCAGCGGTGTAACAATATCATTACACAGGTATTTGTAGTACTTTCTACAGTGGGCCTGTGAGGTCAGATGTACTGAAACTTAAGGAAGTACCAACAAATAGAAAAATGCTGCATAAGCATATGGATTGTTTGTCCTTTATTTTGACCTGTGTGAAACAACAGGGTAAAAATACCTTGTGTCTAAGAAGCACGTTTTGTAGTCCATTTTCTGTTTCAATTCTCAGAGCATGGCTTTTCTCTTTTCTGAAGTCCTTATCAATGACAAATGACCTTGATCACATTTTCTTTAAGGTCAAGGAAAAGACATTAGGAATAGTAGATAGAGGGGAACGTTTGGAGCTCACCGAAAGACTTTGCTTGATGTAAGAAAACACTCTGAAGATCAGATTAAGCCAAAATACAGGGACTTAATTATGCTGAAAACCCTGAGGAAATTGAATTCCAAACATAAACCAGAACAAAATACTAGAAACAGAGTTGGGGGATAAGAGATTCACCTGGCTCGAGCTCAGGTGGCAGAGCAAATCAGCCACTAACCAGAAGGTCGGTGGTTCGATCCCAAGCTGCTCCAGTCTGCATGCTAAATATCCTTGGGCAAGATACTAACCCCATGTTGCTCTCCGATGCATCCATTGGAGTGTGAATGTGTATGAATGTTAGATACTTAGGACTTAAGCTTAGAAGAAGTGAATGGGAGTGATTGGGTGAATGAGTTAGTTGTATAAAGCGCTTTGAGTGCTCAGACAGAGTAGAAAAGCGCTATGTAAGAACCAGTCCATTTACCATAAAAAAACCCCATATTTTTTACTGGGTTTTTTTTTTTTTTTAGAATTTTAAACTTCAAAATGGATCAGTTTGACATCCCTACCTCTCCATGTATTGCAATAAATTGCTGCTAACCACCTTTAATGGAAATCTGTTCTTTGAAGACAAGGCTAAGCATAGCTTTGATACCTTTTTTAGTAGGTAACGCTTTAATGTTGCTATATGGATTATTTTTGGTATTAATCTTGTGTTTAACAGTACTTTGATACAACTCATATCTGAAAACGAATGGGTCACCCGAAGACTCACATCACAGACAAATATTGTATTTCCTGCTATGAATGAAGCAGGAGCTGAGAACTGTTCAGCAACTCAAGTTGGAGCTGTTAGCTCATGTAATTCAAGCATGGATGAAAAATGTATTCTGATTTTGTTCATTCCAACAGATTCAGAATATTTTTTATCACCCAGAATATGAAAAACAATAGGTAGTGAAGTAACTATCCAAATGTTTTCTCATTTGAGGTGACAATCTTCTGCAGCCTTTCACCAGATGTTTAAATCAGGTGTTTTCCATTTAATGATCCACAGTGTAAACTCGTTGGCAGGGGAACAATATGAGAACAACCCCACCAAGGCTCGCAATTCTGGAAGAGCATGTGGGAAAAAGAGAAAACACAACAACAATGTTCAGTGGCTAGTGGATCTAAAAGCAGAGCATAGCAACCTCACTGAACAAGATCCAGTAACCATCACAGTGGCAGACATGCAAGAAAGTCTCCAGTATGAAGAACTGCACAGCATCAGGCCCTGACTGGATTCACATCTACAGGTTAAAGAACCTAACCTCTAACACTAGAGGCCTTTGTACTTCTTACTGTCAGTAACTCAGCTTTGATTTGGATACATTTATTAAAAATAATAACTGAAAACACTATAAGTGCCACAGGAAGTAACATGGGAATCTTAAATTTCATTCAATTTAATTGTAGGTAATTTATTAAGTTTACTAAACTGTTGAATCATTCAACATTTTTCTTTCTGTACTAAAAATTGTGACACAATATTTTTAAATTATGTCTTGCAGCACATTTTGTGATTTTTTTTTGCACTTTTACAAATGAATTGATAAAAGTCACATCTTGCTTTGTTTTTATAAATTCTCTATTTAAGCTAATTGTTTAGAGGAAATCACTGCAATGACAGAATATTACTCACTGGATTAACTTGCCCTAACCTAATATTTGAAGGACATTTAAGCAAAAAATGACCCACTGCTAATTTACTGCAAACATCCTGAGGATGGCCAATTACAGTGCAAAGTGTGTTAAACATTATAGGCTCAAGTTACAATTGTTTCTAGACCATTTTGCTTGGAAAATGGAACAAATGTACAGACCTATTTGAACTGGAAGACTCACCTTTTACCAGTTTGTACAGTGTGCCTTATTATCATGCACTTCTGTGTCTCTCTTCCTTTGTGTTGACTGTCTCTCTGTTTGTGTATCCAAGGGTGTGGTGCTCTTCCCAGCTACCTGTTTGCACATCTGTCATTGATCATAACATCAGTGCTGTTATACTGCTGTCAATACAATGTATTTATACTGTCAAACACAGAGTATTCATAATAATTTCTTTACTATCATAAGTTTGCATTCAACAGCTGATAATGAGTCCTCCATATCTCCCTCCAGGAAGCAGGTTCTCTTACACAGAGCCCTCCACCTTTCACCAAAGTTTTGTAATGTTATGTTTATGTTACAGACATCATAGGTTGTCCCAACTCAGTTGGGGGCTGTTTCATTTTCATGGTTATATGATGCCACTAATTTATACTCACTGACCCTTTAAGCCTCATGGCATGACAGCGTCTCAGCCATCAGACTCCATCACCATTGTTCAACTGCCTGCCATTATTTCTACTCCACTCAGCTCCTCATCCCTACCTCTTCATGTATCGCAATAACTTGCTGCTAACCATCTTCATTCTCTAACATTTCAGAACACTTATTTTAGTAGGCAATGCTGTGATGTAAACTTATGGATGATTTTGGTAGTAATCTTGTGACAACACTTCTAACAGTAATTTGATACAACTCATGGCTGAAAGTTAAGGGGCCACCTGAAGCCTTACATCACACATAAATATTTTATTTCCTTCTATTGAGGAAGCAGGAGCTGAGGACTGTTCAGCAGTTCAAGTTGGTGCAGTTAGCTCATTTAACTCAAGCATGGATGAAATATTTATTCTGATGTTGTTTATTCCAACAGATTCAGAAGATTTCTTATCACCCTGAACATGAAAAATAATAGGTAGTGAAATAACTATCCAGTTGCTGTCAGGTGATGATCTCTTGAAGCCTTTCTTCTGTGGAAAATGGTGACAACCAATGTTAATAAACCATGCAAACTAGTGTTACGTAGCAAACTAACCCTGGTTTCTGTCATCTAGTTAGGCTAGCAATCGAGTTTCTACAATAAAATAAACATAAAGACACAAACTGGAGAAGAATGACACACGTAGATCAGATACTACAGAAAATGGTCTTTAGTCTGATGTCTAAGGAACTTGGAAAGAAAAGCATCTGGACTTCCTTGAAGACATTTCAGCTGTCATCTGAGAGGCTTCTTCAATTCTAAGGGGATGATATACCCTGTATAGCACGACACCCCAGTGTATTTCAGACCCAGCCACACACCCAAGCAAAAACTAGTTCATCCCAAAGACAGAACTCCTAAACACAAACTTAACAATGTAGTGTATGCTGTAGTGCAGTGAGGAATGCTCAGACCTCTACATTGGAGAGACCAAACAGCCACTTCATAAACGCAAGGCACAACGTAGAAGAGCGTGAACACCTCTGAGCTGCTGAAAAAGGCCCAACACAGACTGTACTTTCTGAGAATTCTCAGGAGGAATAATATCACACAGAGACTGCTGGGTCCTTCAACAGAGCCTCCATCGAGAGCGTATTTACGTACATGCAACTATACTGTTTATAAGATTGGGGAAACCTGCAGTCAGCTGAGACTGTAGAAGTCACTTGGATGAGTGAAGAAACGTTTCTCTCACTGAAAACGCTACATTCAGATGAATAGAATCAACAGCATGCATCAAGACATATGAGTATGCTGTGTAAATTGATTTATTCTTGTACCTCCATGCCACAGTGGCCGAATTCTGCACCCCAGTGAAGAGGTGATCATTTTCTCCTCTCATTTTAATAAATTGAGCTGTTTGGTCTTTGTTCCCTAAAACATATCACAAAAATGTTAGTTCACAAAAATCAAAATTGGCTGTATGTAAGCAGCAATACATGAAAAAAAACGCGGGACCCACCCTACAAGCTTGTTTACTATAGCATTATTTTTTTGCCTCTATTCTGAGCGCACGTAAAACAGAATTGCAAGCGCAAATGATGCATTTTGAGCAGAAAATTATTTTGAGCAAAGGAAAGTTTAATTTGAGAGAACAAAATTCATTTCTGCATGCAAGAAATGTATTTCAGTGTTTGCTATTATCCATATACACACACAATAACAACCTCTCACGCTCAGTTGTTGGCATTTGCTCTCGATCATTCTCTGCTCTGTGAGCTGACAGATATCTGCGGACCTGCTCTCAGTGTGTCGTTTGCGCTCACAACATCTCTGCTTCGTGTGCGCTCCACACTCTGTACACCGTTATAAGTGTGCCACAAAATCAATCAATCACAGACTTGGATGCAAAAATTCTGATTGGCTGTTACGGTCTCCAATCAGTTCGTTAGCTACTGCATTCCGGAAACACGGTCCAGAATGTAGCTAAATCCATTTTCAGTTAGTATGTTTAATTATTTTATTTTAAATTATATAATTTTTAAGACCATTATTGGTTTTCATCTAGTTTAAACCAAACCACTCCACTGGACTTAGCTACGGTGTGCTGTTAACAAATTGAAAGTTAACAGCACCTAAGATTAGAGCACAGATAAGTGTCACACAGAGTTCTAGCTGCAGGCACATCTCTGCACTAACTGTTCAGGCCAAAAAGAAGAAGAAGCCACTATTAAGGAAAAGCAGCAAGCAGATGAGATTTGTTTGGGCCAAGAAACACAAGGAATGGACATCAGACCAGTTAAAATCTTTGCTTTGGTCTGATGAGTCCAAATTTGAGACCTTTGGTTGCACCCACCGTGTCTTAGTGCGATGCAGAAAAGGTGAATGGATGGTCTCTGCATGTGTGGTCCTAAGGTGAAGCATGGAGGAGGAGGTGTGATGGTGCTTTGCTGGTGACACTGTTGGGGATTTATTCAAAATTCAAGGCCCACTGAAACTTATGATAGTAAAGAATTATTATGAATACTCTGTTTATGAAAATTTTCCAAGCAAAAGGGTTATTTCCTCTAAACAACTAGCTTAAATAGAGAATTTATAAAACAAAACTAGATATGACTTTAATCAATTGATTTTTAAAATTGCCAGAAGTCGTAAAATGGCACACTGAAGCAGCACCAACAGCGACATGCCATTCTTTCCAGTTTGCGTTTAGTTGGACCATCATCTATTTTTCAACGGTACTGGACAGCAAAATGAACATCTGAGTCGTGTCGGGTTCTTTGGGTTACAAGGACAATGACCCCAAACACACCTCCAGGCTGTCTAAGGCTATTTGACCATGAAGGAGTGTGATGGACAGCTGTGCCAGGCCTCCACAGTCACCTGATCAAAACACAATGGAGATGGTTTGGGATGAGATTGACTGAGTGAAGGTAAAAGAGCAAACAAGGGCTCGGCATCTCTGGAAACTCTTTCAAGACTGTCGGAAAACTTTTCCAGGTGACTACCTCATTAAGCTCATCGAGAGAATGCCAAGAGTGTGCAAAGCTGTATTCAAAGCAAAGCCTGGTTATTTGAAGAATCTAAAATCTAAAATATGTTTTGAGTTGTTTCACACTTTTTTGTTTACCACATAAGCAAACACATTTCCATGTGTTCAAAACAAAAGTCGGGCCTAATGTGCTTTAGGATGAAATGAAAATGCACCTTATTCACTTGTCTACAACATCATTGGTCATTTAGAATTTAATTAATTTATCTTTTAGGAATTTTGAACTGCTACCTTGCAGACTTAAAAGGAGTTTCTAAATTCATGCAGCGTCTGTGAGGGCTGTGGCTCAGGTAGTAGCACCTACAAATTGAAAAGTCAGTGGATCAATCCCAGATTTTCCAGTCTGTATGCGAAATAAACTTTGGATTAGATATTGAACAGGACATTAGATATGTTTTGTGAAGGCAAGAAAGAAAGAGAAGTCTGGGAGAAAGTTTAGATGCAGCAATCGAGCAAGATAGTGTGCATTTCTGAGTCCCTGTTTGGACATCCATCCATCCATTTCCTTCTGCCTGCCTGGGCCAGGTCGCAGGGGCAGCAGCTTAACCAGAGAAAACCCAGACCTCCCAGTCCTGGGCCACCTCCTCCAGCCTTTCCGGGGGAACACCAAGGCGTCCCCAGGCCAGCCAAGAGATAGATTCTCTTGAGTTTGTCCTGGGTCTGCACCGGGGCCTCTTCTCACTGGGACATGCCCAGAATACCCCACCCAGGAGGCATCATAATGAGATGCTGAACCACCTCATTTGGCTCCTTTCGACGTGGAGGAGCAGCGGTTCTACTCTGAGGCCCTCCCAGATGGCCAAATACCTGACCCTATCTCTAAAGGAGACAGGCCAGGTGTTTGCCAGCCACCCTTCAGACAAAGTCGCTTATATCTGCGATCTTGTTCTTTCGGTCACTACCCAGTGCTCATGACCATAGGTGAGGTTAAGGTTTTACACTCAGCTCTCCCTTTACCACAACATACTGGTACAGCTTCAATATCACTGCAGGATGTATGAACAAACAAAATGTACTAGAAATACTGGAGACAGCACATTAACACAATACTATGAAAAAAATGGAAAACAACATGGAGTGGGTAATAGGTAGTGATTTGTAAATAACTGGACAGGAATAACTTGAGCGTATTATATTATGTCATACTACAGTCCTAACTAACTCGGCAGCTCATTGTCTTTCTCTTGTCAACACTTTTAAAAATAGAACTCATTTTAGGGTCGTGTCTGCCAGCAGGGTCTGATATCCTCGTGTTGGTGTTGTTCCCACATCATCATAATTAATGTTGTTCAAGGTTCAACATTGCAAGTGACCACTCACATTGTTGTGATGTCATAGTTTTGCAACTTCCAAAAAAAAGCCCCTTAAAAAACTACTTCACTTGCGAGAAACCGCCTCTGTCCCATCCAGCAATTTGAATTCTTTGCATTTCAGGATACATTTCTTTAATCAACAGTAAGCATTATACATATTTTCCTTGCAACATTGGAATTTCATATATGAATTCATCACTTGGCTTGCTGTTTGTTTGCTAGTGATAGACTACTTGACGACAGCATTAGCAAACCTGTGTCCTCTAGACAGAGAATTGAGTGTCAGTGTATTATGATATATTATGAAAGTACAATTGTTGTCAGGCAAAAATGCAGTAGTTTCCCCTGATCATTTTACTAATAAGTAAAGAGAAAAGCATCTAAATAACCCAGCCTAATGGTTGTGTGCTGAATCAATGAATAAAAATATCAACTGTAAACATAACTGGCCCATAGCTGTGGAAATTGACAAACCTGTCCAAATCCGTACTGTTGCCCACCATAAGACTTATTTGCAGGAAGAATGGGACAAAATTACACCTGAAACACTTCACTTGGTGTCTTCAGTGCCTGAATATTTAAGTGTTGTATTAATACTGTGTCCAGTTTTTCTACGTCATTGTTTTGGTTCATGCATTAGGTGTCCAACTTTGTCCAATTCTGTTTTTTCAACAGTACAAAATAATCACTGAAAAATTATTTGTTGCTAGCTGTAATCAGTCTACTGCCTTTCTGTTTTCTCTTTCAACACGTTTTACTTCAGCTTTCTGCAGTTACTTTCATCCCATTTTCTTGATATGATTAAATGGCTATGAAAATATTCTCCCGAGCATCTTGAAGTTGTGTCTGATTTCACAACAAAAAGGAAACAGAAAACATGATGATCAGGAAGACTTGAATATAAAACAAGAAATACTTGTGGAACAGTCACTCAAGGTCCGTTGTGTTGTGTTCGACCTGTGTTTCCAGTTTTTGTACTGCTATTTATGTTTATGCATTAGGTGTGTCCAACATTGTTCAGACTTGTTTTAGCAATTGTTTGAGCTCATACACGTGTTTTAAACAAGTCACGTGTACACTTAACTTGATGCTTGGACTTACTGGGTATTTATGTATCAACATTTGTATATTTACATCATCCTTCTCATATTAGAGTTTCATATTTTATTTGAACAAAATCAGTGGTTAATCAGTGGCTGTTGATCAATAGTCATGACAATTTGCATATTAATGATCAAGAAACTGACCTCACAGCCCATTGTTTATTCAGTGGGCTAGTTTCAGTCACTGTGCAAAGAAGTCACTTGGATATATGCTAGATGAACAGAATCAACTTTTTGGGATTTACTCACCTGGATGACACCGAGGCACTCTGATGGGGTAGCAGTCTTTGATTTTGCCTATAATATAAGCACCACACACTTTATTGATCCAGCACCTGGCATTCACTAGCTCTGGCCAAGAGCTTGTAAGTGCACACCAGCCACAAAACAAAGGAATATTGAGACTTTACAACAAAAACATGTTACAAAACACATGTGGTTTGATAGGTTCCTCAGAGTCTTACTGCAAGCTAAGAAAATGCCCTCCAGAGTAAGAATCTGGTTAGCCACTATATTTCTAAGATTTTGAGGGCCAATTACAAAATCCTCAGTTTTATTAAAATTTAGAATCAGAAAGTTAGAGGTCATCCAGGTCTTTATGTCTTAAAACAGTGCTGCAGTTTAACCAATTGGTGTGTATTATCTGGCTTCATGGATAGATAAAGTTGGGTATCACCTGCATAGTAGTGAAAATGTATGCTATGTCTTCTGATGTTACTGCCTAAGGGAAGCATGTTTAATGTAAACAGAATTGGTCCTAGCATTGAACCCTGTATCCAATGAATACTGAATCCATAATTAACCTTAGTGTGTGGAGAGGACTTTCCGGTTACATGACCAAATTGGAGTCTATTAGATAGAAATGAGATAAACCATTGCAATGCAGTACCTGTAATGTTCTAATCGCTCTAGAATATTATGGTCGACAGTATCGAAAGCTGCACTGAGGTCTAGCAGGACAAGCACAGAGATGAGTCCACTGTCAGAGGCCAGAAGAAGATCATTTGTAACATGTCTGTGAAGGTTCTCAGTCATCCAGGTCATCGTAGTCTAAGGAGCTTGGAAAGAAAAGCGTCTGGACTTCTTAAAGTTGCTTGAAGACGTTTCACCTCTCATCCGAGAAGCTTCTTCAGTTCTAAGGTCAAATGGCCGAGAGTCCCAGATTTAAACCCAGTGGGAGTATCCCCCCAAAGAGGGACAAAGGACCCCTGGTGATCCTCTAATCACATGAGCCAAGGTGTGAAAGCGGGTGTGGGACCTAATCAGCCAGGGTTTCGGGTGAGCTCATTGTTAAACCTGGCCCCACCCTATCATGTGAATTCCTGAGGTCAGATGGCCCAGAATGTGAGTGGGCGTTAAGGCGTCTGGGAAGGGATCTCAAAACTGGATTATAGATGGCAGACAATTGGTGTCGTAAACCACCGCCTCTGTTCAAAGATGGTCGCTCACAGTGGACATAGATGGCCTCTTTCACTCCTCTTTCAAACCATCTGTCCTCTCTGTCCAAAATGTGAACATTGGCATCCTCGAAAGAGTGACCTTTATCCTTAAGATGCAGATGGACTGCTGAGTCTTGTCCTGTGGAGGTGGCTCTTCTATGTTGTGCCATGCGCTTGTGAAGTGGCTGTTTGGTCTCTCCAATGTAGAGGTCTGGGCATTCCTCGCTGCACTGTACAGCATACACCACGTTGTTAAGTCTGTGTTTTGGAGTTTTGTCTTTCGGGTGAACCAGTTTCTGTCTGAGTGTGCTGCTGGGTCTGAAGTACACTGGGATGTCGTGCTTGGAGAAAACTCTCCTGAGTTTCTCTGATACACCGGCTACATAGGGGATGACAACGTTGTTGCGTCTGTCTTTCTTATCCTCCCTTGCTGGTGTCTGATCTTCTTTTCTGTGCATCTTTGCTGACTTCATGAACGCCCAGTTGGGATAACCGCATGTTTTGAGTGCTTCCTTTACATGTGTGTGTTCCTTCTTTTTCCCTTCAGGCTTAGAGGGAACATGTTCTGCCCGGTGGTGTAGGGTCCTGATTACTCCAAGTTTGTGTTCCAGAGGGTGATGGGAGTCAAAGAGGAGGTACTGGTCCGTGTGTGTGGGCTTCTGGTAAACTTCAATGTTGAGGTTGCCGTTTTCTTCAATGTGCACAGCGCAGTCCAGGAAGGGCAAGCAGTTGTCCTTTGTGTCTTCCCTGGTGAACTTGATGTTTTTATTCACGGCGTTAATGTGCGCAGTGAAGGATTCCACTTCTTGTGTTTTGATTTTGACCCAGGTGTCGTCTACATATCTGTACCAGTGGCTGGGTACTCTCCCTTTAAAAGAGCCAAGAGCCTTTCTTTCCACTTCCTCCATGTAAAGGTTGGCTACAATAGGTGACACGGGGGAGCCCATGGCACAGCCATGTTTTTGTCTGTAGAAACCCTCGTTGTACTTGAAATATGTAGTGGTGAGGCAGAGGTCTAACAGTGTGCAGATCTGATCGGGTGTGAAGTTGGTCCTGTCCTCCAAGGAGTTGTCTTCTTGTAATCGTTTTCTGACAGTCTCCACAGCCTCCGTGGTGGGTATGCAAGTGAAGAGAGAGACTACATCAAAGGACACCATGGTTTCATCTGGATCCAGGGTAAGTTTCTGGACCTTGTCGGTGAAGTCGGTGGAGTTCTTGATGTGGTGTGGGGTGTTCCCCACCAGAGGTGCAAGGATGGTAGCAAGGTGTTTTGCAATGTTATAAGTGGCTGAGTTTATGCTACTGACTATGGGTCTGAGAGGGACACCTTCCTTGTGGATCTTAGGAAGTCCATAAATGCAGGGTATGGCATCCCCTGGATAAAGGCGGTGATATGTGAGGCGGTCGATGATTTTGTCCCTTTCAAGATCTTGAAGGCAAGCTATAACTTTCTTTTTGTAGCTGCTTGTGGGGTCTCGCTTTAAGGCTTCGTAGGTATTGTTGTCACTGAGGAGAGTAGTGATCTTTGTGTGGTAATCCGTTGTGTTTAGGACTACGGTGCACCTTCCCTTATCCGCTGGTAATATAGTGATGTTGTGGTCTTTGCTCAGGGAAGCGACGGCCTTCTTTTCTTGTAATGTGAGGTTAGACGGAGGGACTTTGGCACTGGAGAGGGTGGCTGAGACTTTCATCCTGATTTGCTCTGCTTCTGTCTGTGATAATTTGTTGATCCGTATGGCAGTTTCTGTGGCTGTGATGAGGTCCACTATGGGCAACTGTTGCGGAGCAATGGCAAAATTGAGTCCTTTGGCTAATACGTTCTTTTCAGGTTCAGTGAGCTTCCGGTCTGAAAAGTTCTTCACCCATTTTTCCTGACTGTCCTCAGGTGTATGTTCTTCTCTGAGTTGTGTAGATTCAGACTGAGGAGTGAGTGTTTTTGAAAGCAAGGTGTGGAATTTCCTGCATTGTCTTTCTTTTCCTTTAGAGTGTTGGGCCCGCTGAGCCTTGTCCACAAACTTGTAAACCTCTTCTAGGATTGGAGAGGGTAGAAGGGTTTCCAGTTCCTGCAGAGTCTGGCTGATCTTGATCTGGAGGGCATCTATAGTGAAATGGACCTGTTATAGGCAAGCTATAACTTTCTTTTTGTAGCTGCTTTGTAACCTTTGTAACCTTCACCAAAGGTAACCTTCACCAAAGCTGTTTCTGTGCTGTCATGATCTCTGAAACCTGACTGAAACTCTTCAAATAAGCCATTCCTCTGCAGATGATCTGTTAGCTGTTTGACAACTACTCTTTCAAGGATTTTTGATATGAAAGGAAGGTTAGAGATTGGCCTATAATTAGCTAACACCGCTGGGCAGGAACAGTACAAAATAATCACTGAAAGAAGAATTTGTTGGTAGCTGTAATCAGTCTACTGCCTTTCCATTTTCTCTTTCAACACATGTTTTACTTCAGCTTTCTGCAGTTACTTTCATCCCATTTTCTTGACATGATTAAATGGCTATGAAAATATTCTCCCGTGTATCTTTAAGTTGTGGGTGATTGCACAACAAAAAAGGCATCAGAAAACATGATGATCAGGAAGACTTGAGTATAAAACAAGAAATACTTGTGGAACAATCACTCAAGGTCCGTTGTGTTGTGCTTGTCCTGTGTTTCCAGTTTTTCTCTTACTTTATTTATTTATGTTCATGCATTGGGCGTGTCCAACATTGTTCAGACTTGTTTTACCAATTATTTGAGCTCACACATGTGTTTTAACACTAGAAGTCCCAGGCTTTTCTAACCCTCTGTCAGCCAAGTGGAAGCTAACTTGGCTAGTCTGTTAGCATCAATTCATATGTAAATTGGGTCGTTACCTGAGAATTGTGGAGGGGAGTGGGGGTGTGTGAATGATTGCGGATTTCTAACTGCAAACTGCCTCTTTGTTTGTGTGTGGGGAGGGGGAACTGCTAAAAGCTGTGAACTTCATTTTGTGTTCGTCCTGATGTATTCTCAATCATCCAGGAAAATAAATCTCCAAAAGATTTATTGATAAAAACAGTACAAAAAACCCAAAAAATATTTCTACAAAAACAACCATTTGTACACATATTTACAGATACTAATAAAAGTGAGTGAGTACATTTCAATCACTCACAATCCTGGCACTGCCATGGTATCTGTAGTCTGCATTTATCACATGTGTATCTGTAGCAGTGAACACATCGCACAGTGGCATGATTGTTCTTGCATTTGTGTTTGACCTGACACGTGGCTCTTTTTCCAGGGCTAGGTGTGGAGGGTTGTGTCCGAAGCAACTGTTCTTTTCTTGCCTTCTTCCCAGCCATATGAGAGTTAGCCAACTCTCTTGCAAACTCCACCAGGAAGTCCACACGTCTTTCCTGCGTCCCGGTGCATGCTTGATACAGCACATGTGCATTCAGTGCTGCCATGTCAATCATGTTATAGGACCGTGTACTCCCGCACCATCTGGTCCATCACATCCACGCCACACTTTGTGGTGTTGTAAAGGGCGACAGTGTTTGGCTTCCTTTTGGTGGTGTTATCAGTCTGAACCACGCTGTGCATGCTGCTAAGAATATAGACTGTCTTCTTCCGTTTGGCTGCATACGCCGTCAGCGTGGCAGCAGAGGTTGAAAACACCTAAGAAATAAGATAAATTGTTATTTCCATAGCACTTTTACACACAATGAAACACATAAACATAGAACCACAAAAGACCTGCAGCCTACCTGAGTGGTGAATTCATTGCGATTTGTGTATCTAGCGGATTGAGGAATTTCCCGGCGAATCTTGCTGACTGTGCCGAGGATGGTGGTTTTCCGTCTAAGAAGTTTTTGCGCAAGTGAAAGCAATGTGAAGAAATTGTCCGTGGTAACATTTCTGCCCTTGTCTAGGAATGGTTCCATCAGCCTCATCACTACATTTTCAGACAGTCTCTCCCCACTGGGACGATTGGGGTCCTTGCCAAGATATGTGAGGACATTGCAAATGTACTTGGATTTTAGGTCGCAGGCCACCCAAAACTTGATCCCAAACTTGTCAGGTTTACTTGCAATATACTGCAGGAAACAGCACCGAGTCTTTGATCTTGATCTTGATCAAAGATCTTGATCTTGCGGGGGGTTACTAGGGTTCCATCACTACGTGACTGCTGGTCAGCAAACCTGGGAAACCCACAGATCATTGGAACTATGCCGCGTAACCGCTTCCAAGACATCATGCAACACCTATGCTTTGATGACAGGTCCACCCGCAGTGATCGAGCAAAGACTGATAGGTTCGCTGCAGTTTCCAGTGTGTGGGGATCATTTGTCACCAACTGCATCACGTGCTACAACCCTGATCTACATATCACCGTTGATGAACAGCTCTTCCCATCAAAGACTCGGTGCTGTTTCCTGCAGTATATTGCAAGTAAACCTGACAAGTTTGGGATCAAGTTTTGGGTGGCCTGCGACCTAAAATCCAAGTACATTTGCAATGTCCTCACATATCTTGGCAAGGACCCCAATCGTCCCAGTGGGGAGAGACTGTCTGAAAATGTAGTGATGAGGCTGATGGAACCATTCCTAGACAAGGGCAGAAATGTTACCACGGACAATTTCTTCACATCACTTTCACTTGCGCAAAAATTTCTTAGACGGAAAACCACCATCCTCGGCACAGTCAACAAGATTCGCCGGGAAATTCCTCAATCCGCTAGATACACAAATCGCAATGAATTCACCACTCGGGTAGGCTGCAGGTCTTTTGTGGTTCTATGTTTATGTGTTTCATTGTGTGTAAAAGTGCTATGGAAATAACAATTTATCTTATTTCTTAGGTATTTTCAACCTCTGCTGCCACGCTGATGGCGTATGCGGCCAAACGGAAGAAGACAGTCTATATTCTTAGCAGCATGCACAGCGTGGTTCAGACTGATAACACCACCAAAAGGAAGCCAAACACTGTCACCCTTTACAACACCACAAAGTGTGACGTGGATGTGATGGACCAGATGGTGCGGGAGTACACGGTCCGCAGAGGAACACGGCGCTGGCCAGTTGCCGTGTTCTATAACATGATTGACATGGCAGCACTGAATGCACATGTGCTGTATCAAGCATGCACCGGGACGCAGGAAAGACGGGTGGACTTCCTGGTGGAGTTTGCAAGAGAGTTGGCTAACTCTCATATGGCTGGGAAGAAGGCAAGAAAAGAACAGTTGCTTCGGACACAACCCTCCACACCTAGCCCTGGAAAAAGAGCCATGTGTCAGGTCAAACACAAATGCAAGAACAATCATGCCACTGTGCGATGTGTTCACTGCTACAGATACACATGTGATAAATGCAGACTACAGATACCATAGCAGTGCCAGGATTGTGAGTGATTGCTGAAAATGTTGAAATGTACTCACTCACTTTTTATTGTTATTTGTAAATGTGTGTACAAATGGTTGTTTTTTTATTTTTATTTTTGTACTGTTTTATTAATAAATCTCAGCAACAAAGGAAATACACCCATGTGTGTTGATTTCTCCCTAAGGCAAACTGAAACACAAGTTTCCTTGTGGCTCAGGAAACTAACCACTCCAAGTGATTCAGCATGGCCCCACCTTATTTACATAACAAAAGCAGCTGTTCACAGGTGATTAAGGATATTAGCTAAAAGCCTACCAGCCATTTGGCTCGACGGTGGGTTTTATAGGTAGAAAAGCCAAATGGCTCTTCTCTGGGACTTCTAGTGTTAAAGAAGTCATATGTACACTTAACCTCTTAAGCGCCAATTCCCCCTGATATGGGGGCAAAAAGCAGGAGATCAGGTAGGCTTGGGGCTTAAGAGGTTAACTTGATGCTTGGACTCACTGCATATTTATGTATCAACATTTGTATATTTACGTCATCCTTCTCATATGAGAGTTTCATATTTTATTTGAACAAAATCAGCCCACATAGCAAGCAGGTCTGGCCCGGATCTGGTATCAAGCTGGGACTGCTGGTTGACTTCTGACATGATAAGACATATGTCATCCAGATATGGGCCAGGTCTGGCAATGATGCCACTGTTCATGCAATGGCATGCCATATCTGGCTGTATTGTGGTTTGGGTTATGTGGCCTAGGCCCATAGAAAACAGGTCTGGCCCAGATCTGGCATCAAGCTAGCACTGCTGACAGACTGGTGTCATGGCAGGATATATGTCAACCGGATCTGGTGATGGCACTATTTATGTTCCTATTTTCCTATTTTAGTTAGAAGAACCAAATGCCATGTTGCGATACAATACTGTTATGGTAGCCAACCTTTCAAATGCAGATTTGACAGGTTTGTGAGTGTACACTTTATCCAAAACCTAGTGACGGTTTACTCATTTTTGCCAGTGGGTGGCTTTAGTTCAGGAGGTAGAGCAGATCACCTACTGATCGGAAGGTTAGTGGTTCAATCCCTTGCTCCTCCAGTCTGCAAGTCTGTGTATGAATGTAGTTAGGAAGCACTCAGTGTAGAGAAAGTGTGTGTGAATGTGGTATGTTGTATAGAGCACTTTGAGTAATCCGGGAGAGAAGAAAAGCGCTATATAAGAATCAGGCCATTCACAATCTGAACAGAGTTTCGTCATGTTACTTTGGCACTATTATGTTCTGGCACAAGTTATTACATGGCTTGATGAAGGATTAGGCTGACAACTGGGGTTAACACAGGGCCAGCAGTGTGTTTGCAACTGGCCTGTGGCTGCACACAACTTACACATGGCCCACATACTGCAAAGAATGACGGCCCAGATCTGGGCCACCAAAGGACCGTCATTCTTTGCGGTATGTGGCCATATGTAAGCACATTGTGTGGGCCAGATCGGGGCCATACCATTTTGCTATGTGGGAGTGGTTAATCAGTGGCTGTTGATCAATAGTCATGACAATTTGCATATTAATGATCAAGAAACTGACCTCACAGCCCATTGTTTAATCAGTGGGTTTGTTTCAGTCACTGTGCAAAGAAGTCACTTGGATATATGCTAGATGAACAGAATCAACTTTTTGCGATTTACTCACCTGGATGACACCGAGACACTCTGATGGTTGTAGCAGTCTTTGATTTTTGCGTATAATATCAGCGCCACACACTTTACTGATCCAGCACCTGGCATTCACTAGCTCTGGCCAAGAGCTTGTAAGTGCACACCAGCCACAAAACAAAGGAATATTGAGACTTTACAACAAAAACATGTTACAAAACACATGTGGTTTGATAGGTTCCTCAGAGTCTTACTGCAAGCCAAGAAAATGCCCTCCAGACTAAAAATTAGAATCAGAAAATTAGAGGTCATCCAGGTCTTTATGTCTTAAAACAGTGCTGCAGTTTAACAAATTGGTGTGTATTATCTGGCTTCATGCATAGATAAAGTTGGGTATCACCTGCATAGCAGTGAAAATGTATGCTATTCATTTTTTAGATAAGGTCTTATCTCTAAAGTTCCCCCTTCCCCCTGTTTCATGTCCTCTCCCCATTCCTGAGTGCATTTCAACTTTCCACCAGTTTGAGCCTGTGTCACTTTTGTCTCTTAAGTGGCTAGTTGATCAAATGAATAACACCAATACTGTGCTTGACATTCTTCCATCTCGCACCTAGTATCCTATTTCTTATGAACTTTTCCTTGCTCTCAGGCTGTGTTCCTTTGGCTTTTAAGCGTGCTGTAGTCCACCCGATTCTTAAAAAAAGAAACTCTGACTGTTATGACCTTTTAAACTACAGACCGATCTCTAAGCTTTCGTTCTTGTCCAAGATCCTGGAGAGGCTAGTTCTCTCCCAGCTCCAGGCGTACTTGGACATGACCAATATTGCTGAGAAATTTCAATCTGCTTTTAAGCCATTGCATAGTACTGAAACGGCGTTGGTTAGAGTTCTTAATGATATTCTTGTAATTACTGATACTGGACACTCTATGGTCCTAGTTTTATTTGACCTCTCTTCAGCTTTTGATATGGTGGACCATAACATCTTATTATTAAGACTTGAGCACACTGTGGGTAATAGAGGCACTGCCCTCGACTGGTTTAAATCATACCTCGCTGACAGGTCCTTTTCGGTTAACTTGGGCACCTTCTCCTCTTCCTCTGCACCGGTCTGTTGAGGTGTACCTCAAGGATCAGTTTTAGGCCTATTCTTTTCTCATTGTATTTGCCCCCTCTCGCCTTCTGCTGTTACGCTGATGACATACAGATCTATTTTGAACTTACTGACAACCTTGCTGTGTCCCTGCACTACTTTCAAGAATGCATGCGGGAGGTCAAAGAATGTTTCTTGAGTAATTCCCTCGTTTTAAACGATAAGAAGACTGAGATTGTGGTGTTCAACAGTAAAATCCCTCATGTCCAACTTTGTGCTGCCCTGGGTCCTTTTGCTAGCTCTTCCTGCGACTATGTCAGTAATTTGGGTGTACTGCTGGATAGCTCGCTCAAACTCAATAAGCAAGTGTCTGCTGTAGTGCGATCTAGCTTCCACCAACTGCGCCTTATCTCTAAGGCTAGGCATCATGTTCCGCATGAGGACCCGGAGAAGCTTATTCACGCTTTTGTGACCTCCAGGTTGGATTATTGTAATTCCTTGTACTACGGTCTTCCCTCTTCTCTTCTTCTTAGACTGCAAACAGTCCAAAATGCGGCAGCCCACCTCTTGACTGGTACCAGGAAAATTTGCTCTATTACTCCTGTTCTAGCTAGCTTGCACTGGCTGCCTATAAAGTACCACATTCTATTTAAAATATTACTCCTTACATTCAAAACTATTAATAAATTAGCGCCGAGTTATCTTAGTGAACTTCTCAAGCCACATACTCCTGCTAGAACACTTAGATCTGCCACTCAACTACTTCTGACGCAGCCTAGATCTCGGCTGAAGTCTTGGGGTGACCGTGCTTTTGCTCTGGCTGCCCTGGTACTGTGGAATAACCTTCCTCTTGGTATCCGCGCCTCTGATTCTATTGCACTGTTTAAATCACGACTAAAAACCCATTTGTTCAATCTTGCCTTTACCTCTAGTTAACATTTCTTTTATGATTTTATATTTTGCACTTTTATGCTCATTTAATTCCTTGTTTGTTGTGTATCTGCTGCCTTTCTATGTATCAGTGACAGCTTTCTGCTTGCATACCTAGTACTTGCTTTGGTCCTATTTCTATTATTTTCCTTTCATTCTCTATGTTACTTGTTAAGCACCTTGGCATACCCTTGGTTTTAAGTGTGCTTTATAAATAAAGATCATTATTATTATTATTACTATGTCTTCTGATGTTACTGCCTAAGGGAAGGATGTTTAATGTAAACAGAAATGGTCCTAGCATTGAACCCTGTATCCAGTGAATACTGAATCTATAATTAACCTTAGTGTGTGAAGAGGACTTTCCGGTTATATGACCAAATTGGAGTCTATTAGATAGATATGAGATAAACCACTGCAATACAGTACCTGTAATACCTACAGCATGTTCTAATCGCTCTAATAGAATATTATGGTCAACAGTACCGAACGCAGCACTAAGTTCTAGCAGGACAAGCACAGAGACGAGTCCACTGTCAGAGGCCAGAAGAAGATCATTTGTAACCTTCACCAAAGCTGTTTCTGTGCTGTGATGAGCTCTGAAACCTGACTAAAACTCTTCAAATTAGCCATTCCTCTGCAGATGATCTGTTAGCTGTTTGACAACTACTCTTTCAAGGATTTTTGATATGAAAGGAAGGTTGGAGAAGCCAGTTGAGTCTAATAACAGATTAAATGCCGTGTTGAGAATGACATTCTCAACACGGCCTATAATTAGCCTATAAATAGCTAAGATCGCTGGGCAGGAACAGTACAAAATAATCACTGAAAAAAGAATTTCTTGGTAGCTATAATCAGTCTATTGCCTTTCCATTTTCTCTTTCACCACATTTTTTACTTCAGCTTTCCGCAGTTTATTCACCTGATTAAATGGCTATGAAAATATTCTCCCGAGCATCTTGAAGTTGTGTCTGATTTCACAACAACTTCACCTCTATGTGTGCTTGGTCGAGAGTCCAAGATTTAAGCTCTATTAGGAATGTCCCTAAGAGGGTCATGGACCCCCTATCAATTTTCTGCCACATCACACAAGGCAGGGTGTGAAAACAGATGTAGGCCACAATCAGCCAAGGTTTCAGGTGAACCCATTGTGAGACTTTGCTCACCTTATCATGTGACTAACTGTGATCAAATGACCCAAGATGTGTGTGTGTGTGTGTGTGTGTGTGTGTGTGTGTGTGTGTGTGTGTGTGCACGTGAGTGAGTATATGTGGATAGGGGTGCGTTTGTGTGACTTCCTGCTCACAAAAGGGTCATCTCCCCTCACCCTGGCTCAACCCCTCTAACCGTCCACTTTTCAATAAGATGCCACACAAATTATTTGTGCCACTCCAAACAAATAATTTCTGTCCACTATAAAGGAGAACATCACAGCCTGATACCCGCAGGTCTGACAGCAGCAGGTGTATCACTCCTTTTTCTACCTGGAGACAGCAGTCGCCTCATTGTTCTGACACACAACACAAAACTATCCACAACACTACACACTAACTACACAAGACAACACATTAACTAGACACTCCAAACACGCTAAACGTCACAAATCTCTCACATCTCAAAACTCTCTCTCTCTCTCTCTCTCTCTCGCCGTCACTCCTAAAACTTCCCCTGTTTTTTTTTTTTTGGTCATAAGCAGAGAGTGCTTGCTAGCGCTGTCCTTAGACAGTAAACGTGTGTATAGGAATTTCTTTTACTTATGTATTAATCACATTATTTTATTGTATACTGCCTTGGTGCCACTGGATTTTAACATGTCTCACACCAATACTGTAAGACAAATGGTGGGGGTCTAGTTAGGAAGTTGGGGGAAGCAGACAATTCCACAGGAAGGAATCTTTTGTCTCTTCGAGGACTCTGGGAGGTAGCAAGGGAGTGTGAACCTTAAGGTGTGAAACAGCTGTGTACTGCCTTTTGTTCCTGGAGAAGGTATTTAACTGAGAGCCATGTTAGGCTCAGTGAGACTCTGCTGACCTGCCCCGCGGTCATGTAGGCTCTCCACAAGCTTGGTTTTCTGTTCTGTGTGTGTTTTGATTAAAGAATGTTAGCTACCGCTCATCTGCAGGCTTTATTTAATGGAAAACTTCCAAAACAGAATGGCGCTGTGAGCAGGGTGGTCCATGTGGTCGCTGAACAACGGTTCCGTGGACGGGCTGATCACCCCTGAGGAAAAGGTACCTTTGTCCTACCAGCTGTTGAAGCGAAGGAAATGGAGGAGTCATGGAGCCGTGTGTTTCAGTCACCACCGAGACCATCGATTTTGAGGGGACTCCTGCAGATGGGTGAGTTGTAGCTAACTTTGCATACAGTCATGGAGAGTTTTTTGTCTGTCCGAGCGGTGAAGTGCCTGCTGCTCCGGAGTTCGAGTCTCCGGAGGGAAAATCCTGGGGTTCGAGTCCCCAGGCTTGTGTTCGGTTCCGGTGTTGTGCAAAAGAAAAGCAGTTGTCTGCCAGAGTAATTGCAGAAACACCGGTCACAGGGAACGGTGGTTCGAGTCCACCGTTGATAATCACGTCTGCACAATACAGTGTGTGGAGTGACGGTATTTTAGCACTTTTCTGCCGGTAAGGGAAGAAGGCCATTGCAGAGGACGCTCTGAATGTAAATATGGGATCTAGATCCAGTAGCAGCGGACGTTGCGCCGGGCGGCCAGGGACAAAACTCAATGTGTGACTGTATGTTAAGAACTGTGGGTAAAAGTATGTTGTGAGATGAAAGAGAATGGTTGTGTGGGAAAAGTTGTTGTGTGTGTAAAAAAAAACAGAGAAAAATGGGGTTCAAAATGTTGAAAATGGGGAACAAAACAAGGAAAAAAAAAAGAAAAAGAGAGGAGTGTAGAAATGTGTGTAAAAGTTGTTTCCAACAAGCGGGAGAGGGTGGTACTGCAGGCCACCAGCTCCCCTAGTGTGGACACACAAAAATTTCTTTTTAGCAGAATTGTTGATAAAAATAAGCAATAAAAATAGGAAGAGGGTTTGGTGTTTTTCAATGTAGAACAACTACAATCTCTCTGGGTTTTTAAGAAAGGGGAGTTCAGAACCAGAGAGGGGAGATGTGTTGTTTTAAGCAATGAGAACAATGATCAAAATGTCTCAGTGTGTCACTTGCAGGTGAAGAGCAGACCCGGATCAATTTTCCACGTGCAGCAGTCGGAAGAAAATTATAGGTTAACATCATTAGAAACACTCAAGCCAAGTTTTGGCTGAATTGTTTTACAGCAAAAACTCGGGTGTGGGAGGAGTTCGGAGAGGCCATGGAAAAAGACTTTCGGACTGCCTCGAAGAGATTCTGGCAAGCGTCTCAGGAGGGGAAAGCGGTGCTCTACCTGCACTGTGTATAGTGCTGGCGGAGCGCTGCTGACGTCGACTGAGAAAATTGTCGGGAGGTGGAAGGAATACTTCGAGGACCTCCTTAATCCCACTGACACGTCTTCCGAGGAGGAAGCAGGGTCTGGGGATGAGGGGAATGACCCGCCAATTTCCGGGGGCGAGGTCACTGAGGCAGTTAAACAACTCCTAGGTGGCAGAGCCCCTGGTGTTGATGAGGTCCGCCCCGAGTTCCTGAAGGCTCTGGACGTTGTGGGGCTGTCTTGGTTGACACGCCTTTACAATGTTGCGTGGAGATCAGGGGCAGTACCCCTGGACTGGCAGACCGGGGTGGTGGTCCCCATCTTTAAGAAGGGGGACCGGAGGGTGTGTTCCAACTACAGGGGGATCACACTCCTCAGCCTCCCTGGGAAAGTCTATGCCAGGGTGCTGGAAAGGAGAGTTCGTCCGCTAGTTGAACCTCGGATACAGGAGGAACAATGCGGTTTTCGTCCTGGTCGCGGAACACTGGACCAGCTCTTTATCCTCTCGAGGATACTTGAGGGTGCATGGGAGTTTGCCCAACCAGTCTACATGTGTTTTGTGGACTTGGAGAAGGCATTCGACCGTGTCCCTCGGGGTGTCCTGTGGGAGGTGTTGCGGGAGTATGGGGTGTCTGGCCCATTGCTACGGGCCATTCGATCCCTATACAACCGTAGCAGGAGCTTGGTTCGCATTGCCGGTAATAAGTCGGATTCGTTTCCGGTGGGTGATGGGCTCCGCCAGGGCTGCCCTTTGTCACCGGTTCTGTTCATAATTTTTATGGACAGGATTTCTAGGTGCAGCCAAGTGGCGGAGGGCTTTCACTTCGGTGGCCTCAGAATCTCATCTCTGCTTTTTGCGGATGATGTGGTTCTGTTGGCTTCATCGGGTGGGGGCCTCCAGTTCGCACTGGAACGGTTCGCAGCCGAGTGTGAAGCAGCGGGAATGAGGATCAGCACCTCCAAATCTGAGGCCATGGTTCTCAGCCGGAAAAGGGTGGAGTGCCCACTCCGGGTCGGGGATGAGTTCCTGCCCCAAGTGGAGGAGTTTAAGTATCTCGGGGTCTTGTTCGCGAGTGATGGGAGAAGGGAGCCGGAGATCGACAGACGGATTGGGGCTGCAGCTGCAGTAATGCGGACGCTGCACCGGTCCGTCGTGGTGAAGAGGGAGCTGAGTGTAAAAGCGAAGCTCTCAATTTACCGGTCGATCTATGTCCCTACCCTCACCTATGGCCACGAGCTGTGGGTAGTGACCGAAAGAACGAGATCGCGGATACAAGCGGCGGAAATGAGCTTCCTCCGAAGGGTGGCTGGCCTCTCCCTTAGAGATAGGGTGAGAAGTTCAGCCATCCGGGAGGGGCTCAGAGTAGAGCCGCTGCTGCTCCACATCGAAAGGAGCCAGTTGAGGTGGTTCGGGCATCTGACAAGGATGCCTCCTGGGCGCCTCCTGGGTGAGGTGTTCCGGGCATGTCCCACCGGGAGGAGGCCCCAGGGCAGACCCAGGACACGCTGGAGAGATTATATCTCTCGGCTGGCCTGGGAACGCCTTGGTATTCCCCTGGATAAGCTGGAGGAGGTGGCTGGGGAGAGGGAGGTCTGGGTCTCTTTGCTTAGGCTGCTGCCCCCGCGACCCGGTCTCGGATAAAGGGGATGAAGATGGATGGATGGATTGTTTTACAGCTTAACTTCCATGTGTTTGTCACCCTGAGAACACAAGCTCCAAGAATCTCTCCCTGAAGACAAGAAATGCAGTTCCAGAACAATGAGATGGATCTCAAGAGCTCACAGCAGTGTCCTGAGCAGTGAAGAAAAGGTCCAGCAGCAGCAGCAGCAGCTGTGCAAGACAGCGACAGCAAGGAGAAAAATGGCATCATCATCACTGGATGGATGGATGTGCATTTCCAACGAGCTGCAACTTCACTGTGTGTGAATGGACCTTTGAAAAGACTGCCTGAGTTGGACATTTGCCACTTTTGGAGCAAAATGGCAAGATGAGACAGTGGAAAACACAGGACAAAGCTGAAAGACAACTGACTCTCACTGGACTGCTGCAAGGGGGGAGAGATGAGACGAGACCACAGTGGAAGGAGCAGGGGAGAACATGGCTGTTTTAGTGTGGGAACTGAAATTTGGGTTTAGGAAACTGGGAAGAAAAACGACTGCCTTGCGTGGAGAATTGAAAAGTGTCTGGAGCACCGCAAAGAGGAGAGGTACACAAAAATTACACAAACAGAAAAATGCATTAATCATACTAACACAAACACACATGCAATGAAGCTCATGAAGATCAAATAGCATTTTAAGCATGCATTGCTGTTACCATCATCTTGTCCGGTTCACTTAGTAGGTTAAGAAGTGATACATAGACTAGTGAACTAGTATTATTTTTGGGGAAGGACGATTGAATCATTGCAGGGGTGAACAGAATGCAGGAGGGTCAGATGAGTGGAGACTAATAGGCTATTGAGTTTCTTGTTTCTGATGTGTGGGGGAGGTCTTATCATAACACACATCTGGGTACATGGGGGAAAACAAAACTCATTATCTAATAGAATATTGTTGTGTGAGGTGTGTGACTGGTGGATGAAAGTTTTGGGGATTTTGCATTTTCTTTTGGTTCCACTTTGAACCTGTCAATTAGTTTTGTTTTGGTCTATCATTCTAAGAGAGTATGCTTAGACAACTTCTAAAAAGAGGCCTTCATATTTTTTGATTTTTAACAGTGCACTGAGATTTTTCTGTTTAGCAATTTTCTCTTTTGAAGCAGGCCTGCAAGATCGGGATCGAAAGCGCTACACAACATGTTGAACAATCGCAAGTGAGTTTCTCCAAAAATTAAAATGGGCTCGGGAGAAAGCCACTTATTTGGGACAATCAGAAAACAAGTCCCTGCCAAAAAGGATTCAGCGAGGTAATCCAGTCTAAATTTTCTTTCTTTTTTGAAATGACGTCATTGCTGGCAGTAGAAATTTATTGCGTCACGAGAGGTTCTACTGTCAGCAAATAAAAAAATGGGGACTGACTGGACTGACAAAGCTTCACTGACTTGACACCAGTATGCAAGATTGCACCTCCACCCAGACAGTGACAAAAGGGTGGATGTATGTATGTTTCTTTTTACAGGAGCAGAAAGGTGACAGCAACATCCTGGGTTGCATGAGCTTTTGGGCCGTGCTGACATAACCTTTTAATTGCCACTTTCTGTGTCTTTGTGAATTTACCAGCGGTGTGTTATTCATGACCTTGTATTGTTTACAGTGCAGAGGTCACTGTGAGAAAGTGTGCATACAGATGCGCTGCGCTAACATCTACATCACTTTTTCCACAGCAAAGGGTTAATCGTGGGCTCTAATCACATGATTTACAGCAGGACACACCACTGGCTAATGTTTTTTTTCTTACAACAGGGCCTGGAGTGGAGCTACTCCAGGAGAGAAGCCCTGGGAATTTTTTTAGAGACAATGCACAACTTTATTGTGCATGTCTAATTGTGATAAGCTGACAATAGGGCAAAAGAGGGTTTTCCGGGAAGCTTTCATTTTTAAATTGCAGAGACCGTGACATGAGGGATATGGAAGAAGAGACTGAGGTGCAGATGCAGACTGGGAGAGAACGCTTCAAGAGGACCGGTGAGAAGCAGGGACCATCTGCAGGACAGCTGACAAACGACTGGGCTTCCAAAAGATTGCCACGAGGAGATTTTGAACAGCAAAATCTTAAAATAAAATGAAAGAGTTTCGCCGTTGACGTTGAGGAAGACAACTAAGGTGTACGACGTGCTCTGCCTTAAATCTACAGCCGCATTGGAACAGAAATCGAGGGATGGAGAGAGCGTGCCAAGCTCCAAAAGTGACAGCGCAAAGGGAGACCAGCGTTGGAATTATGAGTCTGTAAACGCCACAGACACCAGGAGCCGTGACCGGGACTGGGATGAACAAAGGGTGGTGGGAGAACAGTGAAGTGAGGATACATAGTGTGAAACTCCAATAATGTTGATGTGATATACAGAATGTCAGGAAAGAAATTCTGGTATTAATGTGATTCTTTATTTAAGAATCAAAGGGTGGGATTGTATAGGAATTTCTTTTACTTATGTATTAATCACATTATTTTATTGTATACTGCCTTGGTGCCACTGGATTTTAACATGTCTCACACCAATACTGTAAGACAAATGGTGGGGGTCTAGTTAGGAAGTTGGGGGAAGCAGACAATTCCACAGGAAGGAATCTTTTGTCTCTTCGAGGACTCTGGGAGGTAGCAAGGGAGTGTGAACCTTAAGGTGTGAAACAGCTGTGTACTGCCTTTTGTTCCTGGAGAAGGTATTTGACTGAGAGCCATGTTAGGCTCAGTGAGACTCTGCTGACCTGCCCCGCGGTCATGTAGGCTCTCCACAAGCTTGGTTTTCTGTTCTGTGTGTGTTTTGATTAAAGAATGTTAGCTACCGCTCACCGCTCATCTGCAGGCTTTATTTAATGGAAAACTTCCACAACACGTGACAAAACTATTGAGGAAAAAATGCCGCGTATATATTGTTTATCATGACTCTGGTTTTACGTGGCGCGCGCGCAGCTGCTTAGACCTGTAGCGTCTACATTTCTTACGTAGTCAGCTACTTCTGTGCAACTGATATAAGATGCGGTAAGCTGAACACAGCTTCAACCGTCTGTTTGTTGAAAAATAGTAACGGACCGCATTTTCTTGCTAGTAACTGTAACGGCGTTGTAACGATAGGAATAGTAATTAGTTAGATTACTTGTTACTGAAAAAAGTAACGCCGTTACAAGTAACGGCGTTACCATCACTGAACACAGGTGAGGCCATAAATGGTGTGGAATTAAAGAAATCGTTTTACTGCTACAATATAATCTACAGCATTAACATTGCATTAACAATATCACATATAGCTTTAAGATGGCATTGAGACGTTTAAACATACTGACACCATATTAACCTTTATTACAGATGCAGTTATAACCATTTTTATATTTTTATATCTTTATACACACATTGCAGTTCTGTGCTTATAAAAGAGTTGAAGCTCAGCCAAGTAATTAAAGGTCAGAAGCTTCGTTCGGCGCGATGTCCGGACGATCCATTGGATAAGTGGCTTAGAGCTGAAGAAAGATCGCACACACGCTTACAAAACACATATATATACCACATGTAACCTACAAACAGGCCTGAGCAAAGGCCTGAATGTATTCAGCAACATGTTGCACTAGAGTTTGCTTGCCAACAGGTGACAGAAGACGATGTCCAGTCCATGGGGACCGCAAAGGCCGGAGATCATCGCCTTATTTGGTAGGAGATGCCAGAAAGGGGAACTTCGGTGTCTGCATTTATCTCTTAAAATTGATCATTGTCTGTAAAAGAGGCAAATAATGTTCTTAAGATGCAAATTATGTGTTTGTAAACGCAAGAGGGGGCGTTATAATACCCTGATAATATAAAAGCAATCTGAAGTGTATTTCTGACGGAGATCCATGCTGATTGTGTGCAGTAATTATCTCTCCGCGCGTGTGTTCAAATAAAATCATTGTTTTGACCCAACCCTTCTGGACTATCATTGTTTTGTACTCTTCCTCAATATTTGATACCCGTAACAATGGCAAGAATTAAACATCCTCACTAAACAAGGACAGAAACAGAAGAATGTCTTTGATCATACAGTTTGAACCAAGGCTTACAAATTTAAGTAAAACAATGACAACATTTAATGATTTCAACCTAACACCTACCTTTGAAAGTGGGAAATCATTGGAAGGGCAGAACCCTAACCACTAGATTAGTTGGCCTTTACCCAATATAGCCTAAAATAAAAAAGGATATTCAGCAAAAAAAAAGGAAGACTTACCCCTCACTTTTTGCAAGCTTGTAGACAAAGCTTGTAGATAAACATCTTGAGGATGGATAGTTCAGGTACAAAGTAGTTTAAATTTTAGGATGAAGTTACAAATGTTTCAAAACTATTTTGGTTAGAAAATTGAGCAAGTGCAGTGCAGGCCCATTTGAAATGAAAGGTACAATACAATACAATACAATACAACTTTATTTATATAGCACATTTTGTCATGATCCTGGGTCCTTTTGACCCAGCGTTTTGTGTTTTCTATTAGTGTCATTTTGGTTCTGTTCTTCCTTCTGTTTAGTGTTGTTCTGTTCTGCCGTCCACTCCTGTGTTAAGTCCGCGTTCTTAGTCTGTGTCTTTGTGTGTATGTGTTTCCTGTTTTATTGTGAAGGTCTGCGTCTGATGTGAGTGTTTTCAGTTTGCCTCCCTTGTCTCGTCAGGTTAATCTCTCCCAGCTGTGTCCCCAACCTGTGTGTAATCTCCCTGTGTTCTCTGAGTGTATTTTAGTCGTGTCTTTTGTCTTAGTGATTGCTGGTTCGTCTGTTTTGCTCCCCGTCATGTTCTGATGTATTCTCCCTGCGTCTATGTTTCTCACCTCAAGGTTTCAGGTTAGTTTTTGTGTAGCTTTTCCCAGTTTAGTTTATTCTTAGGGTTTGGTTTCCTTCCTCCTCGTCCCTGTTGGTTTTCCCTTTTGTTAATAAAGCTCGCTCACAACTGAAGCAGTCTGCATTTTGGGTCCATTTATATTCACACACGGCCTGCCTCGGCACCCCGTGACAGTACGAACCAGCCACAACATGGATCCAGCAGACTTACCCGGGGAGAGCGATCTGATGCGAGTCCAACGCCTGGTCGAGTGGATAACCCACACCTCAAATATGAGAGCGAGGATCGTGGGGATAAATGCTATTGAGGTGATCCTCAAAGGAAATCCCTATCTCCGCCAGGTCAGAGGATGTTCGGACTTATTGGCCAACTTGTATGAAGCCCGGGAGGCGGCGCGAGCTCGGGAAATATCGGACTTGGTCCAGCAGCAACAGCCGGCAGCCACCCCGGAGCAGCCGCGTCAGCCTCACCTGCCGGATGCGAGTTTACCCAGCCTGTCGGAGCCGGCTGCGGGGAAGAAACGTCGATCGCGCCGCCGGCGCGCCACCCCACAGCCGGATGTTCGGACTTCTAAATCGCCGGCTGTGGTGAGTGAGGACTCTTTTCCATTTTCCGACTGTGTGACTCTTCATTCTGGGGCTGTCTTCTGTGTGGCAGATAATATTGGGAACAGTACGTTAGCTGCCTCGCAGCCTCTCTCTGCTCAGTTAGCTGCCTCGCAGTCTCTCTCTGCTCAGTTAGCTGCCTCGCAGTCACCCTCAGTGCAGTCTCCAGTGTCACCCTCAGTGCAGTCTCCAGTGCCACCCTCAGTGCAGTCTCCAGTGCCACACTCTGCTCAGTCTCCAGTGCCACACTCTGCTCAGTCTCCAGTGCCACACTCTGCTCAGTCTCCAGTGCCACACTCTGCTCAGTCTCCAGTGCCTCCAGTGTCAGCCGTAGTTCAGTCTCCAGTGCCTCCAGTGTCAGCCGTAGTTCAGTCTCCAGTGCCTCCAGTGTCAGCCGTAGTTCAGTCTCCAGTGCCTCCAGTGTCAGCCGTAGTTCAGTCTCCAGTGCCTCCAGTGTCAGCCGTAGTTCAGTCTCCAGTGCCTCCAGTGTCACCCGTAGTTCAGTCTCCAGTGCCTCCAGTGTCACCCGTAGTTCAGTCTCCAGTGCTCCCAGTTTCACCCGTAGTTCAGGCCCCAGTGCTCCCAGTTTCACCCATAGTCCAGGCCCCTGTGCCGCCTGTAGTCCAGGCCCCTGTGCCTCCAGTGTCACCGTTACTTGTAGTTCAGGCTCCAGTGCCACCAGGTTCACCCGTTCACTCCACGCAGGGAGAAAGTCTTTCGTCTTCTCAGTGTACTTTTCAGGGTTTAGCCGCCGTTGGCACAGTTTGCCACTCCAGGGCTTCCCCAGAGGCTAGGTCTCAGTCCCCAGCTGATTCTGGACCCCTGAAGTTTAAGCAGCCCCCTGAGAACCACATCATGTCAGCGTTGCCTGGGCAGAGCCAGTGCTCAGTGCATTGCCAGTCACTTCTGTGTCAGCTAGTGGCCTCCATGACCGCTGGCTTAGTCATGGCTTCCGCTGGAGGGTCCGAGGGACCGCTCCGGCCTTCGTCTCGTGTCTCCGCTGGAGGGTCCGAGGAACCGCTCCGGCCTTCGTCTTGTGTCTCCGCTGGAGGGTCCGAGGGACCGCTCCGGCCTTCGTCTCGTGTCTCCGCTGGAGGGTCCGAGGGACCGCTCCGGCCTTTGTCTCGTGTCTCCGCTGGAGGGTCCGAGGGAACGCTCCGGCCTTCGTCTTTAGTCTCTGCTGGATGGTCCGAGGGACCGCTCCGGCCCTTGTCTCCTGTCGTCGCTGGAGGGTCCGAGGGATCTGTCCAGCCGGCAGCGCCTCCGTCTCCGGCCCCCACGCTGCCGCCTGCAGCGCCTCCGTCTCCGGCCCCCACGCCGCCACCTGCAGCGCCTCCGTCTCCGGCCTCCACGCCGCTGCCTGCAGCGCCTCCGTCTCCGGCCTCCACGCCGCTGCCTGCAGCGCCTCCGTCTCCGGCTTCCACGCCGCCGCCTGCAGCGCCTCCGTCTCCGGCCTCCACGCCAGCTGCAGCGTCTCCGTCTCCGGCTTCCACGCCGCCGCCTGCAGCGCCCCCGTCTCCGGCTTCCACGCCAGCTGCAGCCTCATCATCCACGCCAGCTGCAGCCTCATCAGCCACGCCAGCTGTAGCCTCATCATCCACGCCAGCTGCAGCCTCATCATCCACGCCAGCTGCAGCCTCATCAGCCACGCCAGCTGTAGCCTCATCAGCCACGCCAGCTGCAGCCTCATCATCCACGCCAGCTGCTGCCTCTTCGTCTCCGGCTTCCACGCCATCAGCTGCTGCCCCTTCACCCACGCCAGCTGCAGCCCCTTCACCCACGCCAGCTGCAGCCTCTTCACCCACGCCAGCTGCAGCCTCTTCACCCATGCCGTCAGCTAACCGGCCACTTTCCAGGCCACTGGCCAGGCACCATCGCCTGAGTCGCCTGTTCTGTTTTGGACTTTGTTTTCTTGGGCTCTGGTGTGTTTCTTTTCTTTTGGTTTTGGGACTCGTGTTTGGTTTATTGCTTCCTTGTGCTCCTGTTTTGGTTTTGCCTCGAGCCCTCCGTCCTGGACCCCCACCGCCCGCCCTGGTCGGGTTGTTTGTTTTTTCTGGCTGTTTTGTTTCCTTGTTGGGCTGTCTGGGGCCAGCCTTTGGCGGGGGGGTACTGTCATGATCCTGGGTCCTTTTGACCCAGCGTTTTGTGTTTTCTATTAGTGTCATTTTGGTTCTGTTCTTCCTTCTGTTTAGTGTTGTTCTGTTCTGCCGTCCACTCCTGTGTTAAGTCCGCGTTCTTAGTCTGTGTCTTTGTGTGTATGTGTTTGGTTTGGTTTCCTTCCTCCTCGTCCCTGTTGGTTTTCCCTTTTGTTAATAAAGCTCGCTCACAACTGAAGCAGTCTGCATTTTGGGTCCATTTATATTCACACACGGCCTGCCTCGGCACCCCGTGACACATTTAAAGACCAGAGGTACACCAAAGTGCCTCTCAATAATACAATAGTATGAAATAAAATTATAAGGTATTTAAACATGTGCTTGGACAGCCAATTCATCTGCAGGTATACATAAACCCCAGTGTTAATGGCCTTCCTCTATACATAAAATGAAACTGACACTAATCTGATGGAAGCATAGCTGGACTGGCCATCGGGCATACCGGGCATTTGCCCGGTGGGCCGATGGTAATTTTTCGTTTTTATGGGCCGATATTTTTTTGTTGTTGTCTTTTTTCCGTAACGGCGTAAACAGTGAAAGGTGGCGGATTGGACAGATGCTGGCAGATGTGTAAAAATAACTCAATTGTTTGGTAGTGGCATAGCTTTCACAGATTCAGTAAAATTAGCAAATGGTGGAGGCCAGCAGGTGGATGAGGGATAATAATAATAATGCTTACATTGAGCACTAATCATCAACAACTTGTTAGCTATATGATCAATCATTTTCAGACATTATCACAAACTGAAACTGCCATTAAAAAACCTTAAATGTAATATAGTCTGTTTTAACAGTTTTAACAGTCTTCACAAGAAGGATGTCTGTCATCAAGTTCCTCGTTCTATATAAAGGTATATTTGTTTAGTGTTTTATGATTCTCCTCCACCCTTTGCACTCATCCTGTTTTTCTGTCTCTCTGTTTGTGGAAGTGGCACTTTCCCTCCTCCCGATTACCCAATTCCACACTGTCACATTACTGCTGTGAAACCTGTATGTTGGATCATTATTTATTTTGAATCAAGTATTCATAATAAAGTTATTAAATAATTATGAATTTATTAGAATATATATAAATATATCAAAAATGCATCAGTGCACATTGGCTGGCTTACAAATCCTGTTGCCTTTATCATATTTCTACAGACCTAATAGGAACATAATAAACATCTCAAGAAAAGGCCTTTTGTACTTTTAGTTTATTTTCCTCTAGTCTCAGCCTGCTAAGCTACTAGCCTCCCTCTTTCAGTAATCTGTAAAGCTTACAGCTTTCCTGATTTAAAGCATAATCATTTTTAATAGAATTTTTAATTGCTCAGAGTTTTGGCTCTTTCTTGGGTGGAGTTGGAGTGGGTGGGTCACGCCCAGGTTACCCCTGGGCCAAGGACGTAACATCAGGAAAGTTATATTAACTCATATATTAACTTATATTAAGTATTAACTTGCACAGCACTCTATCTAGATTTCAATCTGAGAGGAGTGTTATGGTACAAATGGTCCATGTTAACTATTATTTGTGAGAATGGTTACAGAAACTTGGGTCCATGCATCAAACAATTTAGCCTATCATAAAACCCCAAGGAGGTGAAAAGCCAGAATGTTTAGGTATTAAACAAAAATAGTTTTGATCATATCTGTGATCTGCTTATTTGATGAAAAAAGTTTTGTTTTTGTTTTTTAATAAAAAGCTTTTAGCCAGGGATAGTCCTTTCCTGTATGTATAAAGTAGAGGTGGCCCTTACCAGAAAGCTGTAGGAGTGACAGAGACCAAAACATGCAAATGATTACACTGAAATGCACTTAAAAAAGTGGAGGATTCATCTGTGTTTTGATGGAGAAAAAAATATGTAACTTAATGTGTGTTTTAATTGCACAATTCTAGTGATGGGCAATGCAAGGCTCTGGAAAGCACTGAAAACTGTAGCAGGTATTTAGGTTTTGAAACAATCTGACATTTGTTGTCCACTTTTTGCTATCGTCAGGTCTTGATAATCCTGTTTTGTGAAACAATGATGCAGACAGGCCGTGAACAATTCTTATAATATAAGAAATATATATAAGAATTATATATAGAATTCCTATATATAATTCTTATTATTATACCAGACTATTGAAAATTCAACAAACATGTTTTGAAGAAATCCCTGTAGGAAAGGAACAAAAAACATTGAGATTGTAAAAGACAACAAGCTGTGACTAAAATGAACATTGTGCTTCTGTTATGAGGTTGTTTTACTTAATAATTCAGTGCAATGCATAACAAACCAGTTGCTGCTATGTCTAAAGTTAATAAAATTCACTGACCTGATTCATTTTCAGTGAGTGATTTAGTTAAATTTTATGTTGCTGCTGTGTGAGTGTAGTGTAGTAACAGTATGTGTGTGGTGCACTTACAATAATGTTCCTTGTTCTTTGAAACAACATCAAGATATTTTCCTTCCTATTTACTGTTTTTAAATTGACTACAGCAAATTTTTGGCTGACTATTTTAAAATTAGGGTCTAAGATTATTTTTAATCGAGGTAAACAGCGAACGTTTTCCTTTACCAGTCACTCTGGTCATATTTTGACAAACCCAATGCATAGTTTAAATTATTATACAGTTTGTTTGCCACTTTTGTGCCTGATTTTGATGGAAAGGAAAATGTGTATCTTCAGGGTCACGTCACCTACATAACATTTCCTTTTACATACTCAGTATTTAGGTGTTTCAGAGAAAATGAAACAATACTTAAAAATTAGAATGTGGTGAGTCCGTGTCTCTTCAGCACCAGATTATGTTAGCATGTTATTTGAAGATGTCACATATCCGATTTTATGTAAAAACTAATTCACTTTCAGGTATCATTTCATGTCTGGAGCCTAGAAGATCTGAAGCAACCAATGCCATCAGTCGCCTGTGTTTTTATGTCTTTTTAGCCAATGAACTACAGTCAAGAATTGTTAAGGGAGGTGGTGAGAGAGTCTGGATCCACAACTCTGTGGAGCAAGAAGCTGTACCAAAAAGAACAATTATGCAATTTTGTATGATGTGTGGAATTAACATGATGTTTAATTTTTTTGAAACAGTGTTTTGTAAAAATTCATGTTCTTACTAAATGTGAAGACTTTGCGCATTATTGCAATACGGAGCTGTAAGTCCTTTTTTTAAGGTTTCTGTTGACTTTGACTGATTTGACTTTATAGTTAATGATTGTTTTGACTGTTAATTTTTTTTCATAATAAAGTTGGAAAAAAAAATGTTTTGTTCACTGCAGGAACCATAAATTCATCTTTTTGTAACTCTGATTTTTTTTCTTCTGAACAAAATAGAGAAAAAACATTTTGCCAAATGTTTTTCCTTTTTTTAAAAAACAAAACAAAAAACACTCTGCTTTCTTTATAAAATTGCATTGATAACACGTTATACTCATAAGACCAATCATTTTAATACATACAGACCTGTGATAACTGTCATTTAAAACCTTAAACTGAAGGATCTCACATGTAATAGTCTTAAGTGTGTGTTAATTACCTTGGCCATGGCGATGAACTTCAGTCTGCATAAAAACAATGTCTCTGTTACTGATGTCAAGTTCTGACTGCTATGCACTTCAAGCTCTCCTCCTTATAATAAGATGTATTTGGTGTTTAATCTCTGCCCCTGTGTTTTCTTTTTTATTTGTGTATGTGTATCTATGGCTGTGGTGCTTACATCACTGCTGCAATAGCTGTGTATATCTACACAGTGTATCCCAAAACCCATGAAATACAATAATCAACGAATATAACTAAAACACATGAAAACACTGGGTTGCAGACCCAGTGCCGTGACAGAATTTGCCAGACAGGTGACGGGTATTTAGTTTTAGCTGCAGCCACCAGTTCCTACTCGCAGGCCTGAGGTCCTTTAAGCCTGCCAATCTCTCACTTTTTACCCAAGCTGTCTCTCCAGCCTTCTCTGTCATTCGCTTTTACCGTTTACTACCAAAAGCAGATCATCCACAGAAATTTTGCCTCATATTGGTGTATTTTTGTGATTGTGACATCGTGCTAATTTACCTGCTTAGTTAATCTTAGAAAGAATGCCTTAATAAAATTGTAGTTTTCTAATTTAGCAAGGTACGTGATACAATGTGAAGTAAAGAGAAAAACACAAAAAACAAAACAAAACAAAAAAATTAGCAACAATATGCTCGTGTGCTTCAGGGTGGGATAAACATGTTTAATTCAATTCAGTTCAATTCAATTCAATTCAGTTTTATTTATATAGCGCCAAATCACAACAACAGTCGCCTCAAGGTGCTTTATATTGTAAGGTAGACCCTACAATAACACATACAGAGAAAAAAACCCCAACAATCATATGACCCCCTATGACCAAGCACTTTGGCAACACTGGGAAGGAAAAACTCCTTTTCAGCAGGAAGAAACCTTCGGCAGAACCAGGTTAAGGGAGGGGCGGCCATCTGCTGTCACCACTTGGGGTGAGAGAAGGGAGACCGGATTAAAGATGTTCTGTGGAAGAGAGCCAGAGATTAATAACAAGTGTGATTCAGCAGTGTTTACTGAAGTGTTTACTAAAGCTTTTATTTCTCACTAACTTATCACTGGCTGGAAATTTGGACAAATCTGCTTTGAAAACCTGCTTTTAATTTTTTGTTAGGTAAATTGTGGCAGGGCATTCCTTCCAGTTAGGACCCTCTGGGTCTCACTGTTGTTGCCCATGATTGTGTTAAATTCTCCCATTAGAAAACCAATCCAACCCAAGCCATGGGAGCTAAGCTGGGCGAGTTAGTAATAGAGCTATCTGATGGATCACAGCAGAAAACAATATTACATTTGTTACAATGGAGGAAGCAACAGTTGATCATTGAGGTGATAACTTAGATACCCATTTGTACAGCAAATTCAGTATTTGAATATCTGCCTCAGTGTCACTGACCTTCCCTCTTGACACAGAAAGAAACTGATACCACTTTGAACTACTGTGTATTAAAACATGCAAATCACATTTATGATCAAACATCTCCACTTCAATTGGCTTAGACATACAGGAAACTATACTACCCCTGGCAAAAATTATAGTTTTTCTTTTCTTTCTTAGAACTTTTTTGCTTTTCATCACACTTTTCATCATGCAAGCTCGTTTCATAAATTAATGGAAAATGTGTATTTTGTTAAGGAAGTCATTTTTATGTTTTAATGGAGCAGCAGCCAAAAGTTCCTCAATCATCATCCTTGGCTAATTCTTATTTGTTTTGATTGATTCATGATCATCTGATTCTAAATATTACTGTCATCCACAGTCCATGATTGCTTCTCTTTAGCTCACTGTAACATTGTTTTCTTCTGATTAGGTGTTAGTTAGGTGCTGTACGTACATTTTTATTTGTGTATGGGCTTTTGTGTACTTCGGTGGTAATATCACCTTCTGCTTTTGCTGGGACATCCTCCAAGGTGACCTTTGTTTTGCTGTTTGTTGTTCGATGTCTTCAGTGGAGGTCAATTTCCTATGTGTTGATTTTGATCCAGTTATGATTGGCACATTTGGCAACGAATCCTGCAAAGGAGATCTTTGTTTTCGATTTAGATTTTTCTGCCCAGAAAATTGCCACTGTTGGAGAAAAAAATGTGTATATGCATATCTGGCACATACATTGTTTTTCCCCATTGATATCTGATGTGTTTTCAAAGTGTCCCTTTATATTTCTTTGTTTACTATATATTAATGGCTTATGCAGAAACCCTCATTAATTAATGGAAACCAGTAGAAATCAGCAGAGGTTAAACAGGACAAATAGTCTGTGGCCCGGAGTGATTTGGGTTCTATTGGAAAAAGTGTCATGTTATCTCATCAATTGCCAGGGAGAGTACACACACACACACACACACACACACACACACACACACACACACACACACACACACACACACACACACACACACACACACACACACACACACAGTTTGTAGGTTATTTTGCATGTTGAAAGGGCGCAAATAGGGAAAATGGATTTAAATGTGGAAACATTTACATGTTTACTTTGAAACCCAAATACATAGTCAATAGCCAGCATTTTGCATTTAACCAAATAAATGAAAACGTAAGACACTGAGTTTGTGGAACAACTTTGGATCACAGCCCTACATGATTCTCTGAAATGATTTCCAATGCAAAGAGAACTTATTTAGAAATTAATTTGTGTTTCAAGAGGAACATTTTCCTAGCAAACATACCTTTTCAGGCCCACACGAAACAAAACAGAAAGCAATTAAAGAAATCAAGAAAATCAACAAAACAAAATCTAATCAACAAAAAAAGACAAGAGGTATGTTCAAATAGTTCATTTTTTTCATTACTAAATGAGACAGGTAACCCGAAAGTATATGCGTGGTAGCCATTCTAAGAGCTGTTCCAACTCTCCAAATAATAAAGAAAGGAGTTTTGGTGCTTCCTTTGTTTTATTTTTACAGTGATATCATTACACAGTTATTTGTAGTACTTTCTACAGTGGGCCTGTGATGTCAGATGTACTGAAACTTAAGGAAGTACCAACAAATAGAAAAATGCTGCATAAGCATATGGATTGTTTGTCCTTTATTTTGACCTGTGTTAAACAACAGGGTAAAAATACCTTGTGTCTAAGAAGCACGTTTTGTAGTCCATTTTCTGTTTCAATTCTCAGAGCATGGCTTTTCTCTTTTCTGAAGTCCTTATCAATGACAAATGACCTTGATCACATTTTCTTCAAGGTCAAGGAAAAGACATTAGGAACAGTAGATAGAGGGGAACGTTTGGAGCTCACCGAAAGACTTTGCTTGATGTAAGAAAACACTCTGAAGATCAGATTAAGCCGAAATACAGGGACTTAATTATGCTGAAAACCCTGAGGAAATTGAATTCCAAACATGAACAAGAACAAGAACAAAATACTAGAAACAGAGTTGGGGGATAAGTGATTCACCTGGCTGTAGCTCAGGTGGCAGAGCAAATCAGCCACTAACCAGAAGGTCGATGGTTCGAGCCCAGGCTGCTCCAGTCTGCATGCTAAATATCCTTGGTCAAGATACTAACCCCATGTTGCTCTCCATCGGAGTATGAATGTTAGATACTTGATAGCACTTAGATAGAATGATAGCACTTAAGCTTAGAAGAAGTGCTGGAGTGATTGGGTGAATGAGTTAAGTGTATAAAGCGCTTTGAGTGCTCAGAGTAGAAAAATGCCATATAAGAACCAGTCCATTTACCATACTTTTTACTGTTTTTTTGTTTTATGTTTTTAGATTTTTAAACTTCATAATGGATCAGTTTGACATCCCTACCTCTCCATGTATTGCAATAAATTGCTGCTAACCATCCTTAATGTAAATCTGTTCTTTGAAGACAAGGCTAAGCATAGCTTTGCATCATTGCTGGTCAGGCCTTTCTAGTTAAATGATGCAGAGTATATTACAATATGGCAGAAAGGCAAAATTGCAAAAGAATGTATGTGTTTGGTACAAAAAAACTCTGACAAGTTAGGATACTTATTTTAGTAGTTAATGTTTTAATGTTACTATATGGATTATTTTGGTAGTAATCTTGTGTTTAACAGTACTTTGATACAACTCATGGCTGAAAATGAATGGGTCACCTGAAGACTCACATCACAAACAAATATTGTATTTCCTGTTCAGCAACTCAAGTTGGTGCAGTTAGATCATGTAATTCAAGCATGGATGAAAAAAATATTCTGATTTTGTTCATTCCAACAGATTCAGAAGATTTTTTATCACCCAGAGTATGAAAAACATTAGGTAGTGAAGTAACTATCCAAATGTTTTCTCATTTGAGGTGACAATCTTCTGCAGTCTTTCACCAGATGTTTAAATCAATGTATTCCATTTAATGTTCCACCAAGGCTCACAATTCTGGAAGAGCATGTGGGAAATGGAGGAAACACAACAACAATGATCAGTGGCTAGTGGATCTAAAAGCAGAGCATAGCAACCTCACTGAAGAAGATCCAGTAACCATCACAATGGCAGACATGCAAGAAAGTCTCCAGTATGAAGAACTGCACAGCATCAGGCCCTGACCGGATTCACATCTACAGGTTAAAGAACCTAACTGCACTTCACAAGTGCCTGGCAACAACACAACACTAGAGGCCTTTGTACTTCTTACTGTCAGTAACTCATCTTTGATTTGGACAAATTTATTAAAAACAATAACTGAAAACACTATAAGTGCTGCAGGAAGGGAATCTTAAATTTCATTCAATTTAATTGTAGGTAATTTATTAAGTTTACTAAACTGTTGAATCATTCAACATTTTTCTTTCTGTAGTGCTAAAAATTGTGACACAATATTTTTAAATTATGATGTCTTGCAGTACATTTTGTGATTTGTTTTTTACACTTTTGCAAATAAATTGATAAAAGTCACATCTTGCTTTGTTTTATAAATTCTCTATTTAAGTGAATTGTTTAGGGGTAATCACTGCAATGACAGAATATTACTCACTGGATTAACTTGCCCTAACCTAATATTTGAAGGAATTTGCAGCAAAAAACGACCTACTGCTAATTTACTGCAAACATAATGAGGATGGACAATTACAGTGCAAAGTGTGTTAAACATTATAGGCTCAAGTCACAATTGTTTCTAGACCATTTTGCTTGGAAAATGGAACAAATGTACAGACCTATTTGAACTGGAAGACTCACCTTTTACCAGTGCTTGTACAGTGTGCCTTATTATCACGCACTTCTGTGTCTCTCTTCCTTTGTGTTGACTGTCTCTCTGTTTTTGTATCCAAGGGTGTGGTGCTCCTCCCAGCTACCTGTTTGCACATCTGTCATCGATTATAACATCAGTGCTGTTATACTGCTGTCAATACAATGTATTTATATGGTCAAACACAATGTATTCATAATAATTTCTTTACTATCATAAGTTTGCATTCAACAGCTTATAATGAGTCCTCCACATCTCCCTCCAGGAAGCAGGTTCTCTTACACAGAGCCCTCCACCTTTCACCAAAGTTTTGTAATGTTATGTTTATGTTACAGACATCATAGGTTGTCCCAACACAGTTGGGGGCTATTTCATTTTCATTGTTATATAATGCCACCAATTTACACTCACTTACCCTTTAAGCCTCATGGCATGACAGCGTCTCAGCCATCAGACTGCATCACCATTGTGCAACTGCCTGCCATTATTTCTACTCCACTCAGCTCCTCATCCCTACCTCTTCATGTATCGCAATAACTTGCTGCTAACCATCTTCATTCTCTAACATTTCAGAACACTTATTTTAGTAGGCAATGCTGTGATGTAAACTTATGGATGATTTTGGTAGTAATTTTGTGACAACACTTCTAACAGTAAATGCTGCGTCCAGATGAACAGAATCAACAGCATTGGTTTTAATCTAGTTTAAAGCAAACCACTCCACTGGACTTAGGTACGGTGTGCTGTTAACAAATTGAAAGTTAACAGCACCTAAGATTAGAGCCCAGATAAGTGTCACACAGAGTTCTAGCTGCAGACATATCTCTGCGCCAACTGTTCAGGCCAAAAAGCCGCTAAGAAGCCACTATTAAGGAAAAGTAACAAGGAGCTGAGATTTGTTTGGGCCAAGAAACACTAGGAATGGACATCAGACCAGTTAAAATCTTTGCTTTGGTCTGATGAGTCCAAATTTGAGATCTTTGGTTGCACCCACCGTGTCTTAGTGCGATGCAGAAAAGGTGAATGGATGGTCTCTGCATGTGTGGTCCTAACGTGAAGCATGGAGGAGGAGGTGTGATGGTGCTTTGCTGGTGACACTGTTGGGGATTTATTCAAAATTGAAGGCACACTGAAACTTATGATAGTAAAAAGTTATTAGTTATTATGTTTATAAAAATGTGAATGTCTTGTATTGTACTGTCATTGTATGGACAGCAGTATAACAGCATTGATGTCACGATCGATGACAGGTGTGCAAACAGGTAGCTGGGAGGAGCACCACACCCTTGGATACAAAAACAGAGAGACACAGAACTGTGCAATCATAAGGTACACTGTGCAAACACTGATAAAAGGTGAGTGTCTTCCAGTTCAAACAGGTCTTTGTATTTGTTCCATTTTCCAAGCAAAGGGGTTATTTACTCTAAACAATTAGCTTAAATAGAGAATTTATAAAACAAAACTAGATATGACTTTAATCAATTGATTTTTAAAATTGCAAGAAGTTGCAAAATGGCACACTGAAGCAGCACCAACAGCGACATGCCATTCTTTCCAGTTTGAGTTTAGTTGGACCATCATCTATTTTTCAACAGCACTGGACAGCAAAACGGACATCTGAGTCGTGTCAGGTTCTTTGGGTTACAAGGACAATAACCCCAAACACACCTCCAGGCTGTCTAAGGCTATTTGACCATGAAGGAGTGTGATGAACTGCTGCGCCAGTTGTCCTGGCCTCCACAGTCACCTGATCTAAACACAATAGAGATGGTTTGGGATTAGATCGACCGCAGAGTGAAGTCAAAAGGGCTCAGGATTGTGGGAACTCTTTCGAGACTGTTGGAAAACCTTTTCAGGTGACTACCTCCTGAAGCTCATTGAGAGAATGCCAAACGTGTGCAAAACTGTATTCAAAGCAAAGCCTGGTTATTTGAAGAATCTAAAATATAAAACATGTTTTGAGTTGTTTCACACTTTTTTGTTTACCACATAAACAAACACATTTCCATGTGTTCAAAACAAAAGTCGGGTCTAATGTGCTTTAGGATGAAATGAAAATGCAGTTCCTTATTCACTTGTCTACAACATTATTATTCATTTAGAATTGAATTAATTTATCTTTTAAGAATTTTTAACTGCTATCTTGCAGACTTAAAAGGGGTTTCTAAATTCATGCAGCGTATGTGAGGGCTGTGGCTCAGGTAGTAGCACCTACAAATTGAAAAGTCAGTGGATCAATCCCAGATTTTCCAGGCTGTATGCTAAATAAACTTTGGATTAGATATTGAACAGGACATTAGATGTTTTGTGAAGGTAAGAACGAAAGAAGTCTGGGAGAAAGTTTAGATGCAGCAGTCGACCAAGATAGTGTGTATTTCTGAGTCCCTGTTTGGACATCCTTCCATCCATTTCCTTCTGCCTGCCTGGGCCAGGTTGCAGGGGCAGCAGCCTAACCACAGAAAACCCAGGCCTCCCGCTCCTGGGCCACCTCCTCCAGCTTTCCCAGGGGAACACCAAGGCGTTCCCAGGCCAGCCAAGAGATAGATTCTCTTGAGTTTGTCTTGGGTCTGCGCCGGGGCCTCTTCTCGCTGGGACATGCCCAGAACACCACACCCAGGAGGCATCATAGTGAGATGCCAAACCACCTGAATTGGCTCCTTTCAAAGTGGAGGAGCAGCGGTTCTACTCTGAGGCCCTCCCAGATGGCCAAACACCTGACCCTATCTCTAAAGGATGTTTAGGTGTTTGCCAGCCACCCTTCAGACAAAGCCGCTTATATCTGTGATCTTGTTCTTTTGGTTACTACCAAGTGCTCATAACCATAGGTAAAGGTAAATTCAGAGCTTCGGTTTTACACTCAACTCTCCCTTTACCGCAACATACTGGTACAGCTTCAATATCACTGCAGGATGCAGCAAATATATGAACAAACAAAATGTACTAGAAATACTGGGGACAGCACATTAACACAATACTATGAAAAAATGGAAAACAACATGGAGTGGGTAATAGGTAGTGATTTGTAAATAACTGGACAGGAATAACTTGAGCGTATTATATTATGTCATACTACAGTCCTAACTAACTCGGCAGCTCATTGTCTTTCTCTTGTCAACACTTTTAAAAATAGAACTCATTTTAGGGTCGTGTCTGCCAGCAGGGTCTGATATCCTAGTGTTGGTGTTGTTCTCACATCATCATAATTAATGTTGTTCAAGGTTCAACACTGCAAGTGACCACTCACATTGTTGTGATGTCATACTTCCAAAAAAAGTGCCTTAAAAAAAACTACTTCACTTGCGAGAAACCGCCTCTGTCCCAGCCAGCAATTTGAATTCTTTGCATTTCAGGATACATTTCTTTAATCAACATTTAAAAAGAGCTAAATTTGTCCTGAGCCATCATGTAAAAGTTTGTCCCGACCTGTCTCGAATAGAGAACGTGTGGCGTATTTTGAAGTGCAAAATGCCACAACGAAGACCCCGTACTGTTGTCCACCTTAAGACTTATTTGCAGGAAGAATGGGACAAAATTACACCTGAAACACTTCACTTGGTGTCTTCAGTGCCTGAATATTTAAGTGTTGTGTGTGTCCAGTTTTCCTACATCATTTTTTTGGTTCATGCATTAGGTGTCCAACTTTATTCAATTCTGCTTATTCAACAGTACAAAATAATCACTGAAAAATTATTTGTTGGTAGCTGTAATCAGTCTACTGCCTTTCCTTTTACTCTTTCAAACCAATATTTACTTCAGCTTTCTGCAGTTTCTTCACCTGATTAAATGGCTATGAAAATATTCTCCCAAGCAACTTTAAGTTGTGTGTGATTGCACAACAAAAGAGGAAACAGAAAACATGATGATCAGGAAGACTTGAGTATAAAACAAGAAATACTTGTGGAACAATCACTCAAGGTCTGTTGTGTTGTGTCCGTCCTGTGTTTCCAGTTTTTGTATTGCTTTTTTTGTTCATGCATCAGGTGGTTTGATAGGTTCCTCACAGTGTGATTGCAAGCCAAGAAAATGTCCTCCAGAGTTAGAATCTGGTTAGCCACTACATTTCTAAGATTTTGAGGGCCATTTACAAAATCCTCAGTTTTATTAAAATTTAGAATAAGAAAATTAGAGGTCATCCAGGTCTTTATGTCTTACAACACTGCTGCAGTTTAACCAATTGGTGTGTATTATCTGGCTTCATGGATAGATAAAGGTGGGTATCACCTGCATAGCAGTGAAAATGTATGCCATGTCTTCTGATGTTACTGCCTAAGGGAAAGATGTATAATGTAAACAGAATTGTTCCTAGCATTGAACCCTGTATCCAATGAATACTGAATCCATAATTAACCTTAGTGTGTCAAGAGGACTCTCCATTTACATGACCAAACTGGAGTCTATTAGATAGATATGATATAAACCACTGCAGCACAGTACCCGTAATACCTACAGCTTGCTCGTCGCGCTAATAGAATATTATGGTCGATAGTATCGAATGCAGCACTGAGGTCTAGCAGGACAAGCACAGAGATGAGTCCACTGTCAGAGGGCATAAGAAGATCATTTGTATCATATCATTTCTCTTTCAAGGACTTTTGATATGAAAGGAAGGTTAGAGATTGGCCTATAATTAGCTAAGACAGTTGGGCAGGAACAGTACAAAATCATCACTGAAAAAAGAATTTGTTGGTAGCTGTAATCAGTCTACTGCCTTTCCGTTTTCTCGTTCACCACATTATTTACTTCAGCTTTCTGCAGTTACTTTCATCCCATTTTCTTGACATGATTAAATGGCTATGAAAATATTCTCCCGAGCATCTTTACGTTGTGGGTGATTTCACAACAAAAAAGGAAAGAGAAAACATGATGATGAGGAAGACTTGAGTATAAAAACAAGAAATACTTGTGGAACAATCACTCAATGTTTGTTGTGTTGTTTTTATCCTGTGTGTCCAGTTTTTCTAATGCTTTATTTATTTTGGTTCATACATTAGGCGTGCCCAACGTTGTTCAGACTTGTTTTATCAATTGTTTAAGCTCATACACGTGTTTTAAAGAAATCATGTGTACACTTAATGCTTGGACTCACTGCATATATATGCATCATCATTTGTATTTTTAAATTATTCTTCTCATATGAGAGTTTTGTATTTTATTTGAGAAACATACTTCACTGCACCAACATATGATTATTGTATGTTAATCATTATGCTCAACATACATTGGCCACCTCGTCTTAAAAAAGCGTCTGGACTTCTTTAAGTTTCTTGAAGACGTTTCACCTCTAATCCGAGGAGCTTCTTCAGTTCTATGAGTGCTTGGTTGAGAGTCCAAGATTTAAGTTCTATTAGGAATGTCCCTAAGAGGGTCGTGGACCCCCTATTGATCCTCTGCCTAATCACATGAGACAGGGTGTGAAAACGGGTTACAACAGGTCACAATCAGCCAAGGTTTCAGGTGAAGCCATTGTGAGACCTTGCTCACCCTATTATGGGACTAACTGGGATCAAATGACCCAAGATGTGAGTGAGGATTAAGGCATCTGGTAAGGGATCTAAGAACTGAATTAAAGATGGCAGACAGTTGGTGTCGCAAGCCACCACCTCTGTTAAAAGATGGTTGTTCACAGTGGATATAGATGGCTTATTTCACTCCTACTCCTCTGTCCAAAATGTGGTTGTCCTGTAAAGTTGGGTCTTCTATGTTGTACCATGTGTTTTTAAAGTGGCTGTTTGGTTTCTCCAATATAGGGGTCTGAACATTCCTTGCTGCACTGTACAGCATATACTACGTTGTGTTTGTGTTTAGTAGTTCTGTCTTTGGGATGAACCAGTTTTTGTCTGAGTGTATGGCTTGGTCTGAAGTACACTGGGATGTCACAAGTTTTTCTCCAACAGAAATCTGGGACTCTCCACCAATTACTCTTAGAACTGAAAAAGCTTCTCAGATGAGAGAGAAATGTCTTCAAGAAACTTAAAGACGTCCAGATGCTTTTCTCACCAAGCTCCTTAGACTACGATGACCTGGATGACTAAGAACCCTCACAGACATGCCCAGTTTAATTTGTTTAGTGAAAATCTAAGTCTCCTTTTGCCTTTTGTTTTGTATTCTTGTTTAATTGTCATCCAACCTAAATAAACGGCTCTTTTGTTAGGACCAGTCCTGTCTCTGTGGGTCTGGGTCCTCTCTTCTAAAACGCAGCTGCGCTTGCCAATCCAGACAGTGCCGTGTGTCAGTCCTAAGATCCCAAACATATTTTTGTATTATACCTTCAAGCAACTGTTTTTCTTAGATTTATAGTGTACATATTAATACAAATTGCACCACTCTCATACACCATGTGAGTCTTAGTTTTTCACTTTTTAGCTAACTTAATTTTTACTTTGATTCAGGTTTTTTTTCTTTTTTTCAATCAACGGTGTTTATGTTTACATTCTTGCACTGTGGTAATATAAGGCCCTTAACAAGCGTCTGTTGTACTTTAACTTTGTTATTTATTTGTTCCTTAGTGTAGACCGTAATATTTTAAACTCTTTTTTGTTTATCGTGTTGCTGTAACACAACAATTTCCCTTGCAGGAAATCTGTCAACTCCACATGGAAATGAGCTTTAACATAACTCTGGTAAAATGCATCCAATGGGAACATTATGTTCATATCGTACATTTCGTTTTTCAATAAAATCAAGTAAATAAATACAAATATATACGGGAAATTGGAGTGCTGGTAAGGCAGTTAAACATATTACATTCAGACATTTTCATAGATGCTAATCTGAAGGTGCTGCTAAGCCTGCACCTGATCAGCAGACCAGACATGTTCAGAGCTGCCGTCCCTTCGCCATCATTGCCAGTTGTCCTTGATAATGTACTAAATGAGTTATAAAACAACTTTTCTACCCTCTATCTTCTCTACATCACACATGTTGATCAAGGTAATTTTCAAGCAGACACTCATCTGTTACAATTAAAAATCACTGAAGCTTGTGTACATGCTAATGCTAGCTGTGTTTCCACAGAGGTCAGCGACTGACCTCACAGCCCATTGTTCATCAGTGGTGCTACTTTCAGTAATAGTGGAAATGTACTGTTAATCTTGTCAGTGCCTTGCTGGAGATCACAGTGATTGGCTGTGTAATGGATTTAGACTGTGTTCTGCTGTGATGTTTACTGAATGACACTTAACATATTTTTCTCTTTTTTTTCTTTCAAGTGATTGCCAGATGTATAGTCTGTGGAAAATGTCAGTTTACCAGTATGAGTATGTTATAATCTGTAACATTATGTTACAGCATCTTATCGTTGCACCAACTACACATATTACTGGTAACTTCCTTAACTGCAGACGATGGCTAATCAGTGCAGCTTAAAACTTTGTTTCCTTGGAAGAATTGTGGGGTTAAAGAAATTATTTTACTGCTACTATTCATAACTATCATCATTACCATTGCATTAATAACATAATCTACAGCATTGATATTGCATTCAGATGTCTAAACATATGGGCACCCAATTAGCCTTTATTACAGGTGCAGTGATAACCACTTTAAACTGTTGAGTTAAATTTATAATCTTAAATGTTTATATGCTGATTATATTGGGTTATAAAAGAAAGGCTCAACTCTGATTATAGCCTATGCCAAAGTCTGCATCAATTTGCAGAGCGTGCTTGCGAAAGTGAAACTAAGCAGAGTGTAAGTGTAAGTTATTTTGAGGAGCTGTTTGGATGATGCTATTTGAATAACCAGGTTATTCATTATTATCTTTTATTCATTTATATCTTTTGATTAAGCTTTTAGTAGTGGTTCTTGATTAAAACATTTATTCAACATATTACATATAGTTTCAGTTAGGTTATTACACATATTAGGATGAGCCTCTGTTCTGGTGAAAGGTCAGAAGCTTTAGCTGGTGAGATGAGACAGTTCGTGTGAGGTCGAGACAACCCCACACACACACACATACACAGTAGTTAGACTCAGGTGAGGCAAAAGTTCAAATAATAGTTTGCAAGCTTGCAACTGCAAAATTGTACCTGCATAAGTGACAAGTTTGTTTTAGGACGTGCTGCTGATGTTCCAGACGATAAGCGAGCGTACGGCAACAATAGGATGCACCTGGCTTGGAGGCGAAGTGTTTAGAAGGGTTAAAGAAATCTGAGCTGGCAGCAATCACTTCAGAGTGTCGGGTCAGAACACTTGCAAATGTTCAGATGTGAGAGGAACAAACAGGCAGAGTCCAGGAATAAAGTTGTCATTCTTTGTATTTCCAATTGAGAATGTGCCCGCAGCTGGGCGAGATAGTGTGTGTGGACATGGTCTTGAAGTGCAAAGGTAGCACAGCACGGACTGCATGTAGTCCCAAAGGGAAGCACCTGCCATTGGTAGATGGTGGGTTTTTCGTCTACCTTCATGTCTCGCCACAGGAAACAGAGAAAGGGCTTGTCCTCATCTAGCAGACGGACCTGATGGAACATCCCCTTTATGTCACTGCTGAAGGCGACTGGGTGTTCCCTGAACCTGAGAAGGACTCCCAACAGGCTAGCTCCCAGTGTAGGCCCTGGAAGAAGGCAGTCATTCAGGCTCTGACCCTTGTAGGTGAAGGAACAGTTGAACACTATCCTGTCCTTCCCGTTGTGGTGCACCATGTGATGGGGGATAAACCACGAACAGTTACTCACTGCAGCCTCTTCCAGTGCAACAGCTGTGACGAAGCCAGCCTGCAGCAGTTTCTGGATTTCCCGAGAGTAGGCAGCTGCCTTCTGTGGTTCTCTGGCAAGTCGTTTCTCTGTACCACGAAGCTGGGACACAACTGCCTCTGGTGTAGCACGAAGAGGGGGAAGATCCTTCTTCCACAGTAGTGGGGTGGCGTAGCGGTTTTCTCCATCAATTGTTACTCGATTTGTCCTTTCCTCAAGTCTCTGAATGGCCTCAGCGTCTTGTCGGGACCTGGTAATGAGCCGCTCACTCCGGTATGGCAAGGTATCTCGATGGACCCTGTAAAGTCCATCCAAGTCGGGTGTGCACAGCTGCAGGTCCACCTGGAGGGCCTAGACGTACTGGCTCCACAGGAGTGAGAAGATGTGGATTATCCGACCCAATAAGCAGAAGGGGCTGTACTTCCTTTATGTCTGGCAGTGGCAGGTGCTTAAGATGAAGGTACCGCTCCTGTAATGCTCTTATTGGGTAACTATGGCGTGCTAGGCCAAGTTCCTTTGCTGTGAAGGCTCGGTGGATCTGGAAGGACTTGTTAGGCTGTGAGGCAGGAGAAATGGAGAATGACACAGCGGCACCATGGATGGTACAGATATCTTGACGGACAGTGCGCAGTGCTAGGTCCTCAGCTTCCCCATGCAGCCCCAAGCGATCAGCTGCTTCATGCAGAAGTATGGTACGCTCTGAACCATCATCCAGTATAGCATAGGTTTCAACCATCTTGGTACTGCTCCTAATGATGACACGACTTAGCTAGAGTAGCACCTGACTGCTATTGGTCTGCCGGTCTAC